>NW_010135689.1:189217-299005 GCF_000699245.1 Pterocles gutturalis
CGACCCTGGGACTAAAGACACGCGCCTGCCAGAAAAGACAGACCCGACCTGTAGGAGCTACCTGCCGTGCTGATGGTGCCTCTGCAGGTGGTGCTTTTAATTTGCTAATTTAAAATGAAAGCCTCGAAACAGATTTAGAGAAGCTGCGTGTGCCCAGAGGTAATGGTTTAGCTCCACCAAAACCAGTTCAGATCCAGCTGAGAGCTGGTTCAAAAAGAAACAGTAGGAGGAGGAGCATCTTCTATTTTGACCCTCAAATTCTTTAGATTTATGCAGGTGCTTGCTTCTCCACAATCTTAACTAAAGCTACGGCAGGCATGTATGAGCATTCAGCAGCAGCACCGCAATCACAGTGCCTAGGGGAGATCCTTGGCACAGGAGGAAGGTCCTTTGCCTTCAGGAAAGCTGTGCAAAATTACATGGAAAATTACACCGCTTAGCGTCAGAGCATTTCCACCCCTCCTGGTCATTCAGGAAAGCAATGCCCTAGGATTAGGGAATACAGTTTGTTAATACATTTGAACATGTCCTGCTCCATCTGCCTGTGTGAGAGCTGAGCTTTCCTGTTGCTTTTTCTAGCTTACACGTTCTGCTGTTCACACCCTGGGTGCTGGTGGGACCAGCAGTTGGAGCACCTCATCCCCAGCCCTGGCGACAAGCCCACATGTCCCAAAGGTGGGCGTGAAAGAGGGACATTTTTTTTTAATTGCATCCTGACATGTGACAGAACTAACGGCAATGGCAGGGCTGACAGCGGCTCTTGAGAAAAGTGTCGCCACTGGCTTGTGATGCTCTCAGAGACCCAGAGCAGCCACAACAAATCCCAGCCTCTGCAACCTCAAGAGAGGCGTTTCCACTCCATTTTCTTTTTATGGTCAAAACCTTGAGGTCTCTATTCTGTCTCTGCTCCTCACTTGCTTGCGTGTCCAAGCAAGTCAGTGAGTGGAATCCAGTAAAAGCTGAGAGTCGGGCCCCATCCTGGCAGAGGCACCACAGGTTTCAGGTGGAGTTTCTTCAGATCCATCTCACTCTAGAGCACATTTTCTCCTCTGGTTCAGGCACGTACCCAAGGCAAGCATCCCACTGAGACCCTACCACCCTGGCATGGCTCCCAAGCTGCAGAGGGGTCAAGGAAAGGGGGTCCACTCTCCCACCCCCGGATACTGGGGGAGAGGCAACCTGGTTTGCAGCAGGCACAAAAGTAAAGCTGCAGGATTTTTAAAAAGATGTGGGAGCCTGTGTCACACTGAAATTCAGAGGGTGCCATGTGGTTAATTCCCCACACGTACCCTTGAAATCCCAGTCCTCTGCATTTATTTATTGTGTCTGAACTTGCATCCCTTTAAATTGCAAAAGCAGAGAGTGAGTGATGGCAGGATCTGAAAAATCAGCGTTAGCAACATGCAGGCAGCCCCCAATCTGAGTGGAGGGCAGTAATTTATTATCCATTAGGTGATCTGTCAATCAAAGAGGACTAACAGAGCAATAAACATTGAAGTGATCTGTGGAGCTCTGCCCATACTGCTAGCTGGCTATCAGAAAGGTCAGGGTGGTAAGATGAATGGTTTCCTCTCCTTCAGACACTCTATCTTTCTTTCTGGTGACACATGCAGCTCCTTCTCATCAAGCAAGATTGTCAGGTATCTCCTGTGGATGAAGTCAACTCCAATCTTATTGCATATTTTAGTGTTTCAGAGGAAAGTATCAAGTTTTTGTGCTTTACTGAAACATTTTTCAAGTGAGGACAACAGCCCCCATTGTGCCGGTGGTGTTGGAAGTGAGCTGCAGCCTTCGGTGCCAAACACGACCCCCTTGCAAGGCTGGTGCTCCATCCCGGGGCAGTGGCCAGATGCTGATGCAGTGAAGCTTCAGGGAGACTCTGTCGGGGAAATTACTCTGCTCTGCTGCTCCACGGGATCAGTGTGCCAGGGTCTAGATGTAAGACCTCTGACCTAGGATTCATTTCTTGTCTTTCACCTGATCCATCGACCTGTGGGCTCCTCCAGGGAGAGGACCCTGATCATCCTTCAGTCAGAGCTGAAATTCAGGATTCATTAAGCCAGATGTACAGCACAAGAAGTTAACAGACCCATCCCTGGGAAAGGGGATAACTTCAATTTTGGTCTAAAACTGCTTCATATGCTTCATCACATGTTTGTTCCAAGTAAAACAGGAACGTTCCTGGAGGCAGCTAGTACGGGTCTTGAAAGGTTTCTCTAAAGTAGGTGCAGAAGCTTTCCCAGTGTGCTGCCCTAACACATCAATATTTCCAACAGACTACCCTAAACACTAAACAGCCTTGCTCCTGGGAGGCCAAGGAACCATATTTCTCAATCAGACTTTTAACTCATTTGAGAGCTCTCTCTGAACACACTGTGCAAAGCAGCCCAGAGCGCTCTCGCGGTGGGGAATTAATCCCCGCTCTGACATACTCTCTGGCTCAGTCCTTCCTTCCTCACTCCTTATTGCACATTTGTTACCAGTCTCTGGCTTGCAGCTACAGGCAAAAGCATAACCAAACTTTCAAGCCCCTGGGAGGGAACTGGAAATGGCCCCAGCTTCAGATTCCAGACCAAAATGCAGTTCTGGTATTCTGCATCCTTATTGTCATTGCAATACCGTGCACATGTTTATTTGTCATACTCTAACAAGTTGTACGTGAACAGCTAGCTTGTTTATTCTCTAAGGATAGATTAGAACAGCCAGTTTCCCCCTGGAATAAGTGGAAGTTGAATTATTTATTTTCTTTTCTTCATAAGAAGCTTAGAGCATACTGGATGAAAAGTCAGAAATAATTAAGAAAAATGCTATGCATCCAAACAGAAGAAATACACCCAGACCAGCTGAAATGACTGTCACTGCTCCTCTGTTCACGTGTAATGGGTCACAGATGGTGTAAGTGTGGTCTTGGAATGGGAAGGGAATTTCTTTTTGGTGGTGCAGGAATCAAACTGGAAGGATATAGTGATTCTATGGAAGTCTGTTATTTTATCTAAACAATTCCTCGTGTTCACTTTCAATAACAGCAAGTGAGCTTCTGGATGATGCTTCTTACTAGGTGCTGTGGAATTGTTCCACCAAACAGGCCACCAGCATGATGTGCATTTTAGAGAAGGGGATACTGAGGCACAGAAAAGGGACATTTGGGACTTGGAACATGTTATCCCTTCAATTATGCTTTCAAATATGGCTCTTTATTTTTTTTAAGATATGATTTCTGTTATTTTTCATACAGACAGAAAGTTTAAACTTACTCCTCTTTATAGATGCAGATTCTTTCTTTTCTAAAACCCTGATGCCTACACAGAGTAGGAATTTTGCCTTTACGAGTTTCTCTTCATTGGTGGCGCAGCTCAAGTTAGAATTCTGAGAAAAAGACAATATTCCCTGACAATGGAAATTACAGCTGGTTTGTAAGGTGTGAACTAACATCCCTTTAAAAAAAGAAAAAAATGGACTCCTATTGCTTTAGTAATACTGCATTGATTTTACATTGCCCAAATACAGTTAGATGTGTCAACTTGGAAGCATAATATGTACAGAAAAGTTCTTTAATTATGATTCTGATCACGTGTGGAACAGGATTTTCTGAAACAGATTTAAGGAAAAAATACATTTCAGGGACTAAATCCTCAGTAACCCCAATTGCTGGAATTCCATTTGGGAATAAATGGCCCAATATGCTCACTTCAGTTTAAGAAAGAAATACATTAGGGTAACGGAATTTTGAATGAAAAAGTAATCTCCTTTCCCATTTCAGCATAAACCAAGTCCATCCCACGTAATCATACTTTTTACTATATACAGATCTGTGATTGCTCATAAAAACAGATTCTCTAGGTTTAAAGCCAGTGGCTGCTCATGTTTAAGCGAAACTGCTATTTTCCCTGAGGGACACCAGAAAATATTCATCTCAACCCATTACCAAGCCCTTAGAGTTTAATTAATGGATGTGAAGTGCTTTGAGATCATCAGATAAAAGGTCGTTTATGAGTGTAAATGTGATGATGACTACCTTGGCTAACCTGCCCCGGAGATGTCTGCAGTTAAAAGCCTGAGCTGCTGGGGTGGAGGGAGAAGAGCAGGGCTGTACAGGTGGGCTCTAACACCCCCACCTCTGTGGATCCACACAACAGGGACCTGTAACCAGTGACTTACACAAAGGAACTGGTTTTTAATGCCATGGGCAGAGTCCTATTAAACTCAGTAGGCAATCAGAGGCAATCAAGGCACCTACCCTTGCATTTGGACATTTTTAAGGTTAAAATCCTAACGAGTGTTTCAGAGCTGTGAAATGCATGTCGTTGGCTAGAGCAAGTAGAATCCAGCTGTTCAAAGAGTCAAGTCACTTCAAGGTAGTTAGGTACCCAGCCTCTGCTGAATTTCAACAGATACTAACCCTAACTTTCTTGGAGTCCTTTGAAAATCCTGGACGTGGTCAAAAATGATTATGAAGGTTTTTTAGCTTCTCTGGGAAAAATAAAGCATAGTCTGGATACTTCAAATGGCATCTACTTACAGCTGGGACAAATTCTGTTTTTTCTCTTTAAGGTAAATCCTTCTGTATATATTTGAGGCTCCATAATTTATCATTATTGCACTCCACAATTTGCCATTCTAAACTTCATTAAGTGCTTCACAGGCAGTGTAATATTCTGGGGCCACCTTCCTGGGCATCCTTCTGCTGGAGGGTTTCACAAGTTCTTTAGATTAGGTTAGTGAAATGTCCTCTCAGTTGAGGGTTTTTTCTTTGAAGCAACCTCACCAGACCAGCCTTGAGTTAGCATAGTGAAATGTATCCTAGAACATCATGTATAGCAGTATATGGGATGTAAGATTCATTGACCTAGCTAGGTTTAAAAAACTAATCCTTGTTCCCTGAATCTTTGATGAAACATTATTTTAGCTGGAAATGTTATGTGGCATGTAGCAATTCTTCCTTGGGTATAAAATTTTATTTCTGCTTCAAGCCTGCTTTAGAAACCTTGGCACTTTCAGCTTCCTGCAGACAACTGCCACAACATGAGAAGTCCTTTGTGATCCTGCAAAGCAAAGTGCCCCAGTGCTGTGTGATGTGAAAACTTATTTAATTACAGGAAGAAGCAATATATTATAATTTCAGAATTAAAACATTATCAGTGCTGGAAACACCGAGATAAATCCTCTGCGGAATCCAATATTCAGCACAGAGAACTGACTGACAGATTCAGAGGACTGCTCTCATCCCAGGCTGCTTGGAAATTGAGCCACAGAATAGGTTAGAGCACCCTCTGAGAAGTGGCTCAGCCTCCAGGAGATGGGTACACTGACCCGTGGGAGCACAGTGTGATCTGAAAACATCATCATCTCCTGCGGTCAGCACGCTCCAACCAGCAAATGCACCCACCAGATGGGAGTACCGGCAGTTCGACCGGCAGAAAAGAGTCTGAATATTGTCAAGATCCCACCCCTGTTTTATCTGAGCTAGCACCTGACAGTTTGATCCACTGATGTGGTTACAGCAGATCATATTTTCTTGCTTTGAAAACTCATGCTCATTTTTATATATAAAAAAAAAAGTCAGAAACCTACAAGCTGCACATTTTGGGAATCTTTTAAACCTAATGTTGTTCTAAATGCAAGGTTGGAGATTTGGACACCTCTCCTTCCTTGTTTTTGTTTTATTTCCCACTTAATTGGTCTGCAATACCAATTTTTGATTTGCAGACAGATGTCCTAAACCCCGGTACAGGTATTGTCCTTATTACCATTGCACATTCTTATTTAATTATTTTTAAACATCCTGACCCATTATAGAAGTCATGAATGAGGTTAATGTATAATTAATGAGCAAGAGTGTTCATGATGACAGCTCAGAAGAATGATGAATGAGCTGAACAAGGGATCTGATGAGCTGTCCAAGGTCAAATTGCACATGGGAGTGTTAATGTTGCCTGACACAGCTTTATTTCCTTCTAATTTCCTATTTTAAACAGATTTCTTTTTCTTACAGAGCTATTAAGCCATTTAAAGGGATGGGAAGATGTCGTCTGACCTCTAAGCAAGGAGTGCTCCTTTCTGCTAGTCCTTCATACCATCTGCCATGAAGTACCAGATCCCAAATCCATTCTTCTCTCTTGGAAGATATCCGCTAAATTCAGAGGTCAGTTGATCCAGGGTGGAGGGGAGGGAAGAAGGAGAAGAACCCACCAAATCTCAAAAAAACCCTAATTATTTACTCAAAGAAAAAAACTTTGATCCATTTCCATACAGCGAATACTCTCTTTGCTGAAATAGTTATTTACTGACAGACGGCAAACAGCATTCCTGGCTGATTTTTGTAGAAATCCTGGCTCTTCTGATACCAGTGAGAGTCTTGCTCTTGTCTCCAGTGAAACCACCACCAAAATCTCACGTAGACAATATTCGACTGGCAAGAGCAGTATAGAAATAGTACATTTATGCACAGCTTGGTCCCGTAATTTTAATTCATGTAGACAAGGTACTGTCTGTGATCTGAGCCCCACAGTTGCAGGAACATGCCCCTCTAATCTGTGCACTATGTTTTACAGCAGCACCAATTAATTCTGCCCTTTCTCCTCACTTAAAGGTGGGTTTCTTCATCAGTAGCCTTCCCTGGGAAACAAGGCATTAGGGATGATGGATAGACTGCGTGTCAGGATTGCTGGGAACACCATTTGTGTCTGCTGCCTTCAGGTTTGTTGCACTGGACCATGGCCCAAGCCTGGTAGGTGCCTTGCAGATGGGCAATTTGTCTAGTTGCCATGTTTTCCACACAGTCTTCATTTACACTTGTCTCAGGGAGGAAGAAAAAGTTTTCTGTCTCTCTAATCATTTGCTATGTACGTAGCTGCTACTTAATTTATTTTCTTTGGGCACTATTGTCAAAGTTTGGACTCCTCTCTCAATCATGCGCTAAGTTAGTTGAATGCTGGTACACACCCTGGCTTTCTGCAAAAAGGATGCTCAATGTTACGCGGTATCAAAGGGAAATAGCACAAAATGCTTGAATATTATTTTTTCCTAGAATAGTTAAACAACAACAAAAAAGATTTTCACCTGAAACTTGTCATTCCTGCCACAGACACTGCCCGTACAAACACACGTATTTTGACCCTGTGGCCAGAGCCGAAGGGCAGACTGTAAGCCCATCACACGGATCCAGCCTGATGTAAGAGGGGTCTGTGTGTGAGTGGAGCAACTGCTGGCCCACGTGTGTTCCCGTGGAGGTCAGAGCAGGCTGTGAGCCTTTGATCTACCTGTGGTACCCTGGGGGATGCAGAGTTCTTCTGGCCAGCAGAGATTCTGCAAACATTGAGGCATTTCAAGCCATTCAGGAACATAAACACAAACTTCCTTCAGTGTTAAAAATGAAAGAAAAATCCCACAAGCTGTAGACATATATCAAATGCTATAAAGGTTGTGCTAATTAGCTTAAGCAAAAAAAAATCCACAATGTATGAATGCACAATGTGCTTCTATGCAGTATGGCAGAAGAAGAGATTGCTTAGGGTGTACATCTGTTTCCTAGGAGGCTGGGATCACAACAAAGAAGGTAGGCAAACGCGTGAAGGTCTGTAACAGCTATTGGTATAAATCCACTGAACCAAAATAATTAGGGTTAAATCTGGAACACAAAATAACGTCCTGGATAAACTGTCACTTATAATCAATATGATTTAGACTGAATTAACATAAATCCCCAGCACAGCATGTTTAGAAATTGCTTTCATTTTATCCTGTTCATAAGTTCAACTTTTGCCTAGATGAAGATGTATTTAACAGGACAGTTATCTGCTGATGATTGCCCAGAAACAGGATTAAGGCAAGGTAGAAACAAAAAAAGTCCTTTTATCTCCACAGTGCTATATGAACAGAGTGGTAAGTCACCATGCAGACACACACTGTGCCTGTGTTATTTTTTTTAAGTTAGAAGTTAAAAAAGAACTGGAAAGGAACAAAAATGGCAAAATACAGCACAAGTGTGGCATTATGCATGCTATATAAAAGGGGGTGACCTGTTCAAAGTAAGAATATGTGAGACCTGCCTCAGCCTGGCACTTTTTGAAGAACTGGGTCCCTTCAGATGAGGCCACCAAGGCAGGAAGGTGGCCCCAGGGTCCGTGGGATAGCAGTTGTCACTCAGGTCACAACACACACAGCTGACCCAGCCCCAGTTTTGTAGTTTGGGAATTTCATTTCACAAAGCAGATAACCCACACATGCCTTCGCTTCCACACTGTCATGGGAGATCCCTGCAGTGACTGATGCTCACAGCAGCCGGGGCTGGTTCCTGATTTCACGTGTCTCTGTGAGGAAGACAGAGCACGTCGCTGCTCCACGGCCGGGCACAGAGGATGCATAGGCAGGGGCAAGCTTGGCTGGTTTGTGCGGCTCTGCTGGTCGGGGACTTCTGGCTGTGCTGGGGATCCAGGAAACTTTCCTGCCTCAGCAGCGAGCAAAGCATTGATCTCGCCCAGCTGTATGGCAGCGAGGATATGATGGTGGGAAGCAATTGAGTTTACTCTGCTTTTCACAGCACTTTCTGTCGCTCTAATAACTTCACAGATATGAAATTTTGCTTGGAATAAAACACAACCCTGTCACACATCTGACATCAGGGGCTAAGTGTCCAAAATGTATTTCTTATTTTCTCCTGCTGGTTTTTCCCATTTTTTTCCTGTATTTTCTTTTGGCTGCTGCAGTCCAGATTGGCTCAATATTCAGATTAGATAAACCTCACATGTTCTTCTTTGAAGGGATGGTGTTTTATTCATGTTTATTGTTTTCTTGCAGTACTGTTTCCACTATTTTTTTTTTTACTTTTTTTCTTTTTTGCCATGAACCTTGCTGAAGCAAAATCTTAAAAAGAAGGAAGACAAGCAATACCTTTTCAAAAAGAAAATGTTCCTGAATTCTAGGAAATTCTGAAATGTGAGTTTAAAGAGCAAACATTCTTCTTTCTGAACACAAACTTTTCCACCCTTTTAGGAAAGGGCACTTCCTCTGACATGATGTATTGTGATTTCTAGATGTGCTTCAGTAATGACTGATCCAACAGCACCCTCCAGGCACAAGATTTTACCTTGATTGGGATGAGTTGCTGTGGAGCACATTGTGTTAGGAGGAAATAAGAGAACACCTGTCCTGCTGGTACAGCCCCCGCTGGCATGGGTCACATTTAAGCCCGGTGATAGTCCTGATTGCAAGAACTGATCTCTGTAAGCAGTAACACAAGTGGTTGGAATGGGAGAAAGAGATGAGTTTTGGGTCGGGGTGGGGTTGGTTTTGTTTTCTTTGTTTTGTTTTGGTTTGGTTTTTTTGAAGGGGGTAGAATGAGTGGAACTATCTTGGAAACCACAATAAGCACTGTCCCACTCGGAGAAGATAGGAGCATTTGGGAATTGTGAGATGTGTAGGCCATGTGATGTTTATTGGTTGCTAATTAATCAATTCTGAGCAGAGTTTTAAAAGGTGCTGTGAAGCTGTAGGAGCCTAAATGGCTGATCTGTACCCATCCTTCTCTTCTGTACTGCCTCAGAGAACTGTGAGTAACCTGTTACAGGTTAGATCCACACGCAATATATGCATGAAACCTGCTGCACCCTTCTTTCCAACTGATGCACATAAATAGACTGTGATTCTTCTGGCGCACACAGCAAGAAGCAGGTCCTACAGGCTAGTTTGCTGCTATAGTCCTCCTCTGGAGAGTATCAACAGGAAAAAAAACAAATGTGAATATTCCTGAGTTTAGCCTTATTTTGTGTATGGAAGAAAGTGGAGGAGGAATATTGGTTCTCCCTTGCATTTTTTAGTGTGAATTGTTTTTCCAACAAGTCAAGAGACTCTGGACCTATTTGAGATGGGATGCATGCTATATGCTGTGTGAATTTCATGATTGCCTTTACAGATTGGTGAATCTCATACTAGTCTTGCATTTAGTGTTGCATATCTGTTGCTAATATTCTAACTCTAGGTATGATGTGTCAAGCTTAACTAAACTCCCTATCTTCAATTAAGTTCAGAAAAAAATAGTTCCACTTCAACTTTTATAATCTCCAGGAAAAAAAATCTATTTTCTATTCTTCACTGTGGTCCTTAACCCTGTGCATCTTTAAAGCTAATTAAGTGTTTCTCTTCCTCAACTTTCTGTTGTACACTGGTCACCAAACCAGACAGAACAGATTTCCCATAGGTGTTGGTGCACAGGCAATTAGGCTACGCTGAATCTTTATCCTTGTTTTTCTATTTTGAAGTCAGCATAAATTGACCTTTCAGCCTTGGGTCTCGATGGGAAATCACACGGGAGGAAAGCCACAGTCTGAAAGAGCCTCCCAGAGCCCCAGCTGCTGGCTCCTGGCCTCGTGGGCTTGCCCCACCGCATTCTCGCTGTGCCACCCACCTCTGCCTGCCCTCTGCTTCCCGGCACTTCTGAGCACTGTCTGTTCCTGGGCTCACCGTATTTTTTATCAAGTCAATTTTTCCCTATTTGTGGTTGAATTAAAAAAATCTGTATATTACGTGATGCTGGGTGACTTATCAGTTAAGCCACAGGACCACTGCCAGGGACACTTTGCTGAGGGTTTGAACGGCTCTGGTCAGCCCTTGCCATCCTCCCCTTCGCGTTTGATTTCCTAACAGCCTCCTAAACTCCATGCAAAGTCAGTCCTGGATAAGTTTTTCATATCCATCTGAATAAGTTTCAGATGGGTGAACACTTGTATTTCTAATTCAGGTGCTGGGATTTGACGCTGTCTCTTCCAGCTCAGTGCCTGGCTTGTTAATCAGAGAAGTAATTAACAGGCTGGAGAGCAACGCCGGCTGACGCTCACCCACAGAGCGAGCAGGGTGCCAGAGCTTGGAACCACACAAGCAGGAGGGAAACAGGATTCTGCTGTCTTTTTTTCCTAAGCATATTTGCCAGATCCTGGTTTCTACCCTCTCACTAAGAGCTTGGCTTCTAAGTAACACTTTGCAGTGTTTTTGTCATTGATGCTGTGAATATTTGCAACAGCCAAAATCATTTGGAAAGCCCATATTGGTTAGCTATCAAGGTCATCTAATCTGCAAAGGCTTTGGGAAGCTTTTGGTCAACTGTAAGGAAGGTTTTACTGTGCTTTTTGTGTTTAAATATGGAGGCAAAACATTGGGGGTTGTTTTAAGTAGCATCTGGAGTTTTGCAGATAAAATTCCCTTAATCCAGATTGAATGTTGGGATTTCAAGGAGTTGAAACAGATGCGGACAAACCTGGAATTGCTTGTCAGTGGAATTGCTTCCCATTAGAAAACCAGATTGAATGTTTTTTCTTGCTCTTGATACTCGGTTTTGAGATAAAAGGCTTAATGCCCAAATTAGACAAGTCAAGTACTCTGCTTGTGTTTGTCATGTTCGGATTCATCACCCGGCGTGCAATTAGCCGATCTCACACGCTAAGTCAACACATTGATTTTATTTCAGAGTTGTGCAAGGCTGGGTGCTCAGTGGCTTCACACAAGCTATAGAACACGTGCACACAATAGTTTTGTTTTATTATTTATTAAAAACTTGCCTTTTTGTGCAAATGGAAAAACTAGAGCCTGCTTCTCCAGCAACAATATCAGCCAACCTCAAAGAGTAGAGGGGAGCTGGAAATTACATTCTCTGAAATAGCCTGTAGGATGCTGGGAAAGGTAGACAAAGGGAAGAAAATTCATATTCCTGGTTGGGGCAGTGGGACAGGTCCTGGCTCCAAGGGCTTCCAGTCCCTGCAGAGCTGGCAGCAGGACTGTGAGTCTGTTTTCAGTGTAATGTAGTCCTTCCTTTAAAAATGTTTGCTGCATTTAAAGAGGGTACAGACCTTGCTGCCTTCCGATGAGCTTTGGCCAAGCGGTGCATTTGGCTCTCAGCTGTCTCTGGCCATCAAACGCCAGCAGTTGGGTTCAGAGCTGCCACGAGGACACCAGTGTTTTGGTGGCAAGAAAGATGCATGTCCAGTGGTGTGACAAGGCATGCTATGTATGGCCTCCAAAGAATCCAAGTGAGCTCATCCTTTACACTCTGGCTCGCAATTCAATGATGAGGGTTTGAGGTCTGTGCTAGATCTTGTGATTGCTTAAGGAAACATCTCCCAAATCAACCCCCTGATGGTTTTCCTTTTTCCATATCTAATGAACATTCCTGCATCGCTTGTTTCACAAAAATATTTGAAAAGTTCCACTGTTCAATATGAAAGAAAAACAAATTTTACAACTTTGGAAAGTTTTTGTAAAACAGACCAGTCATTTTTGGGCCAGCTGGGCTTGGCAGTTTCTGTTCAAGTCGGGGGATGCTGAGCTGGGGCGTAGCGCTTGGCAGAATGCTGCGGCAAAGCTCATCTGTAACACCCTCATTATTGTCCGTGTTCTGTTCTCTCACTGATTTCATCTATTAAACAAATAAATGAGTGATTATGCCAGATGAGGGTTGTTTGGTTTTTTTTTTTTTTTGTATGAGAGGATCTTCTTTTAGCATTGCCATCTTTTAGTGGTAATTATGCAGTCGTACAGCTGTTGCCTACAGGCAGGTTTGAAATAATAGTTGTATAAGGTGTAGAAATTACACCATAAAAATAAATAAAGAGACAAGCATCTAGTCAGAAGATGACAGAGAAATAAAGCTAGGGATCTGGATTACAGAATACCTTGATAGACCCAGGTTACAGTCAGTCCTGGCTATAATTGTGCTCTGTCTTTACATGATTGCAAAATCAAGCAATTAAGGCTCTGGAGCTTCAAAAGAATCACACATGTGCTGAAGTGTCCATACCATGAGCAAGTCAAGTAATTTTATTTTTTTCTTTTCTGCTCAGATTCACAGTGCAGACTGGGGAAAAATTTGTGATACAGAAAGTCAAGTAGATGTGTCATGTTTTGGAGGATAAAAGCAGGTCAGCACGAAAGCTTTGAGAAACCCAAACCTCAGAGTCCCAAACCCACAAGCGCTGCATGCAACGCTTAGCTGACGCATTGCCTCATACATTTGGATGAAGATCCTTCCCAACATATGGTGTGAAATGGGTGTCTCCTGTAAATTTCATGGAGTTATTTTCTTTATGGCTTTACACTTCTGAAGCCTAGTAAAAATGCCCATTTTCTGTTTATTCTGGCTATTTAGTCTGGCAAATTATGTAATGTTCATGAAACAGAAGCAGCACATAATTTTTATGGTTCGTAATATCTCTCCTCAGCAGAAAGCTGGCCACTTAGAGGAATTTTCTTATCCCAAGATGCTTTTTTGGTGATGACTTTTTGGCAAAACCAAGCTGCTGCAGCCTGGAGGGAGTCATTTTGTAACCGATTGCTCTCTCCTTGCTTGTGAGCATTCATAACTTCTATTTCCTCTCTTCCCTGTTTCCCCCTTCTTCTTCCTGCAGTGATGATAGGAGATAAATGTCTAATTTTGGCTTATGAAACCGCCAGATTTCAGGATGGTTTTTTTGTGGATGTTCTCTTTTTTCAAGAGGTAAAGGAGGAGACTGAATGTGGAAAAAAAGAAGTTTGTGTCAGTTTAGCATTTAGGGAAGCTGTAGAAAGTTCACAGATATTTTTCCATCCCCTGGGTTACAGTTCAGGTGTGTTTGTACCATATAGTTATGATTATAGTATGACGATGTTTTTATTTAAAACCATAGGACACTAAGAGAAAGATGTAATCCCAGACTTGGCTCTCATTTTCCTGTAAGCCCCCAGTAGTTTCATTGAAGCAATGGATAAGTGCTCGTTAAAAGGCAAAAGACAAAGGCAAATCATAAGTCTTTGTGTTTAACTCCTATAAGAAAACCTGTTGTACATCTGAATATTAAGAAAAATATAAATTAAGTAGTGTAGGTAGATGAAAAATTCCAATTATTTGGTTAGTCTATGCAAATGAACATGGATGAAGACTGTAACCTTTATTTGAATGACAAGTGAGGTTACAGGGATAAATATTTATAGGAAAGGTGTGAATTATTTATATGTGTTCCAGGGTAGCAGAGTTTAATAGCATCCTTTCCCTAGACTTGTTACACTGTGAGCTGGGGGTCACACGCACAGTGATATGATATCTGATGTTAGAGGATTTGTGTCTGACATGAAGAGACTGCAGTGGAGGGAGGGGAGCAGCTTCGTGTTTGAGTTCGTATTCAGAATAAGTGCAAAGGCCAACAAAAGCGCACAGCTCTGAGTAAAAAACGTTCAAGGCCCCATAAATCATTGATGTAATGTTATTATGCTACAATGGCAAATTTTGCTGGGTTTGTCTCTGAAGTTAAACAGTGCAACAGATGGCAAAGATTTGCACAACCAGATAAAATTCTTGGCAAAGTAAATCTTTTGAATTTGTAGCTGAAGAGTTAGTTGAGATACACTGGAATATTTGTACCAAACGGGGGAAAAAAATCCCAACTTTTTAAATAATCTCTCTTCCACTTAAAAAAATTTGACACATTTGCGTAACAACCAGTGCTGTTACACCAGCAGTTTCTATTCATGCTTGCACCGCGGTGGGGAAAGCTGTCAGCCTCAAATCATCCATGTAGCTGTTTCCAAAGGGGAAACACACAGCAGGGAGCAGTGACGCCTGTTAGGTCAGCGCAGGAAACCCAGCAATGGGATAGACGGGTCGGGTTTGACTGCACAAAACCCCCGCCTTGTTCTGTCGCTTCTTTACAGACTGGTGGCTCTCAGACCTGGCGCTCAGCGGGTGTGAAGGGAAGTGAGCCCACCTTCCTGAAAGGGGATACAAGAGAGGTGTCTAAATACAAATTAGTCTATATGCTTATTTCTCGTCTTTAATTCACTACTGTGTTATAGTCATACTTTACACTACAAAGACTGTAATTACATTGTAGTTTATGTTAGAATTACAATGCAATTTCAGCCCATTTTAATGCCTAATTATCTGTTAGTTACTAAAGCTGAACAGTTACATGGTTAGAGTCCCTTCTACTCCAAAGGAATAATTCTGAATACAGGTACTATGAAAATCCAGGTATTGTAACAAAGCTGTACTGCTCCCGGGATCGTTCTCTGCTATCCAGTGAAGGAACTGGTGGTAATTGTAAAGTGTGAATGCAAACCCCATTGAACGGCAGTGCAGTTTCACAGTTGTGTTACAGGACGTTGTGCTTTGCTGGTTGTTTTCTGCACTGCACGGGTGTGTGCAGAGCTGTATGTAAAGCAGCCAGGATGGGGATGTGGGTTGGTTCCTACACTATTTTTTGCTGTTTCTTGGGTAAGTTTTGCATGAGGACTGTGCGTTCGCAGCTGTGCTGAGCAGCACATCCACAAACTGTAGGGAAGGTGTCGGGGTGGCTCCATCTCTTCTCGGTGCCCCGTGTGTCCTGACCTGCCTGTACCTCGAGTGCCATGGCTGAGGGGACTGTGGGCGCAAACTGGGGGAGCTGGTATGAGGGCTCCCGTAGGATCTCTCACTGGACATCACGGAGGCTGTTCCAGTTCCCTTCCACTGCTAAAAAGAATCAGCCAAAAGGTTTGGGGAAGGGCTGGTCCTTGGCCAAGGCAAATGGAGGAACTTGTGAGTCAAATGCTTCTTCACACCGGTGCCTTAGTCAGATGGCCCTGAGGGGACCTAAAAAGCCTCCTGGCTCTGCACACCTCTAGCCATCAATCCCAGCCTGAGCAAGGGTTCGGGTGAGGGCTGGCAGTGGGGCTTGCAGGAAGGCAGTTTCTCCAAGGAAGGTTCATGTTCAGGGTCCTGCCTGTGCTCCGTGCTCAGCCTGCACGTGGGCCAAGGGTGAACAGATGTGGGGGACATGCCTCCCAGTGAGAGTTGCCAGCAAAAAATTTAAAATACTTGGGTTATTTGGTGGAGAAAATAGAGACAGTTATTCCTCAGAGGGCCATCAAACCTAGCTGCAAGCTAGGGCTGTGCTGATGACTCATTTCCCTTTGATATATATATATTTTTTTTTTTTGTCAGTAAGACACTGCACTTCTAGGGGAGGAGGGAAGCCGACCTGAAGATGAAACAGATAATATTTGTGAATTTCTCTACGAATTTGCCCTCAGAAAGAAGAAAGGCGAGCAGCCCAGCCTCACTTGAGATAGTGATTTTTCAACACTTTTGATAAATTTTTTAGAGAATTTCTCTCCAGGTTCTTCCATATTATTCCTGCATGCAAAACAACGTTTTTAACTTCACTCAGCTGTATACTCTGTGCTGCTCTGTCAAACAAGGCAGCACATGCACCAGCCTAAAGGATGCGAAGTCCTTAGTGACTCAGACCTGGATATGGCTGAATTTAAGCACCAAACACCCACTGAAGTCAATGTAATCTCAGTTATCAAAAAGCTCTTTTGGAGTCTGTGTCAGAGTGTGTCCCTGAGATAAAAGACTGAAGATGCTGTCTTGTAACAAGGTTAATTAGGAAGCAATTTTTTTTTTTAAATATTGTGATTAATTAATTCTAAATTTGGTGACCCTGTAATGACACAGATTTTTCCTGGTTAATGTCCCTCATTCTTGCCGAGTCTCCACGAAGGCAGACTGGGGATGTTTGACCTTTAGTTGTACCTGGCCATTTTTCCTGAATGTATGTGATGATATGCTATGGGTTTCTTTTATATTTTTAGCTGTAATAAATGTTGAGCCTTAAGTTCCCTTTGTAGATAACCTGTAGGTATTCATAATTTCAACAAAAAAAATTGCTAAAATTTCCCCTCCTTTTTTTTTGATTGGAAAAGCTCTTGATATTTGTTCAGCATTACAGATTTCTACCTAATGCTTTCCACAACCTTTAGGCACTTCTGAGCATTGCTGCTGAGACAAAAGGATAAAGTTGGTTTTCCTTAATCATCTATTCAGTTACAAACTATGAGTTGCCATGCTACTGGTACTAGTTTTTAAGTTTTTAACATTTTCTGTGGATTTTAATCTGATATTTTGGTTGTTTCAGTGAGTAGCTGTGACCTTACATAGCGTTCTACTGGATATGCAAAGGATTTCCAGCCATGTTCTGGCAATACAGTTTAGTAGAAAAAAAAAAGTTATTTTAATCTCAAATACAATTTTACATTCATATCTCACAATAAATTAAAATGATACTTTCCCTAGTATCTAGCTGCAAAATGCATATGCATTAAAGAAACATTTTACCTTTGGAGTTGAAAATAGTTTAAGTAATATATTCACAGTAATTAAGAATAAAATAATTTTAGGCTGCTTATAAAAATCCCTAAAGCTTTCTAAGGCAAATGTGCAATTGGAATTCTTCTCTTTTAGCTTAGAGTTTGAAAACATTCTGCTGCTTTGTATCACAATGTCTCCCAACATAGGATGGAAAACATCCATCTGTAAAAGGCAGAACAGAAGCTGCACGTTTTCCCCTTCTTCACTTTAATTGTACATAAGGTTTGGGGGTTTGGGTTTTGGGGGAGGTTTTGTTATTGTTATTGCCAGAAGCTGGAATAACTTGATTTGATGGCATTACAGAAAAAAGTTTCTCAGGTTCATATGCAATCATCTGGGTCTAATATGATCCAGCTCAGTTTCCAAGAGAAAATCTGATCGTCAGACTTCTCTTGTTCCATTTTTATTACCAACTTGCTGCGTAAGGTGTTTCTCAGCAGCCTGAACCATTTTTTTTTCCCTTATTTGATAAACGTACTATTCTTGACATGTTCATAGGCACAAGTAGAGGGAAAAAACCCTCAAAATGCAGAAGCTTACTCAGCTGGACAATGGTTTTTTAGTATTGTCATGAACTTCATAATGCACACCTGATTTCTCTAAGGATATGTATTCCAGTTAATTTGAGATCTTGTCCAAATGTTCAGTGCTATAATTGATTTATTTGTTAGGGATAGAAAAAAAAAAAAAGAAGTGTATGCACAGCAGTTATCTAAATGAGCAGATATTCCATGACATCAACATTTCTTTTTGAGAAAGGAATTTTAGAAAGAAACTATTAAAACTGCATTCTTGTGCAGTTCAAGAGATAGAGCTGAAAATAGTTCTGTTGTAGGTTTGACTTCTCTAAATTTACATTAGTGCTTAAATCAGTCTTTGATTTTTTGCTTAGAGAAGGGGGACATATTTTCTGGGTTTTGTTACTTTTTAACTTTTAAAAAACCTAAAAAACCCATCTTTTTCTGACCAACTCATACAAAATGGGTCAGAAACAAGTCGTTATTTTTCTTAGGATTGAGTCACTTGAGTGAGAAAGATAAAAAGAAATCCTCAAACCTCTTAACTGCTATAAGTGAGTAACAAGATCAAATTAAACCAGGTCATATAGGAGGCCCTGGGGAATAACTTAAGGTCAGCAGCCTTGTGAATAATCGACTTAAAGAGAGCACAGAGGGATGCAGCTGGCCACAACTTTCCCAAAACAATGAAAGCTCTGGGGTCTGGGGGGTGGATGTTTGGTTGTTTTTCAAAGGCAGTTTTGTTGAGCATCCTTTTAGGAAATAAGAAGATGCCGAGAGGCAAGTGATTTCTAGTGCTTCCTTAATGACTGTGTTTAATTTTCTTGGTAAGTGCTTGAAATCTGAAACTGGGAGGGAGGGGGAGAAGAAAGGGAGGTGGATGAACAAGATCAATGATTTTTAATTTTCTCTGATGTGTCTTTGGATAAAAATTAAATCTCCCGCAGCTGAATTTGTTAAAATAGGAATTGATACTGCTATTCTTCATCCTGTGAGACTTTTATTTACTACAAGGGTAGAGAATCTATTTTTTGTTATTATGGCCAGGGTTCTATTTTTAGCCTTATTTCCTAAAAAACCAATACTGAAGATATACTCAACTCTTCCTTTATCCCTCACTCCTCAACAATTTGAGTCCATTGCCTGAGTTCAGCCCACTGGCAGAAGGGCAGGGCTGTCTCAGAGGCAATTAACTGTGGTGGATTTTGCAGGAGCGGGTGGATGGGTAGAAGTCGCTGCAAGTACTCTTTTGAGGAAGAGGCTCTATGGAGAGCTCAGACCTCCTTCCAGTAGAAAATAATCAGCACAGACAGAGGTGTTAGGAAAGTTTCAAACCCTTCAATTGGAGCTGGCACCTTATCAGACCTCGGGACAACCATCCACAAGATGCAGGTGATCCAGAGCCCTCCACCCTTCTCGGTTCTCTGCGTGCCGAGCAGCCTGTTTGTTCTGCGGCTGGAGATGTGCGAGCGCTTTGTGTTTTCACAGCTTTGCAGCAAGGCTCCTTGCTGTCCCTTTCTGTCAGCCTTGTTTTGTGCAGGTTGCTGACAGAAATTCAAAGCGGGATTTGAAAAGAGGATGTTGACACGGAGGAAGCATCCGACTGTGGCAGCGAGATGGAGGGAGGCTGGTTCGGCTGCCTGGCAGAGGAGAGACCCCGCCGAGGCTGAGGGATTGATTCCTGGCTCAGAGGTGGCCTTTCCCAACTCCTCAAAATAGCCTCACAGCCTTTACCAGTGTTTCCCACGATGGAAAACGTGAAGAGTCCTTCTGAGCTGGGAGGGGGACGGTGGAGCCCCAGGACCCTTGCTGGGTGCCAGCTGACCTAGAGTCTCGAGGGCTTCTGGTCACCCAGCACCAAACTGGGGGTTGCTCAAGGCGTCCTGGCGAGGATGACTCTGTTCTCTGCTGTCCCAGTGCTAAGGAGAGAGGAAGGAGCAAGGCGAAGGGCTGTGGCTCTGCTGCTGTGCTACCAGCTGCAGCAGCACAGGATCAGCAAGCCCTGAGCACCCTCCTCGCCTCTCAAGTGCGCGGGACTTGCAGGGGCCGAGTCCCTCCAGCCAGAGCTGGGTAAAAGATTTGAAAGCGTTGTCCAGTTATTCCCCGAGCCAGAGACAAATATGTCTGTTGTAAATGGGTAAAATTCTGTGAGATGAGTGCCTGGGAAGGAATAAACTAATAGAAGTGTCTGCCCTGAGGAAGAACACTTACCAGTGTTGAGGCTGAAATGCTGTCCGTGCTTTAAAGGCTGGGACACTTTGCGCAACACTTGAGCTGAATTGTCTGGTTTATAATATGGTAAATCCCATCTTCCTCACCAATTAAGTCCATGCCCTGAAATCTGTGAAGTAGCTAGGTTTTGAGTTGGGTCTTGTTAGGTTAATAATCAAATAATATCTTCATGTCTTTTTTTTCATGTTTCAGAATAATGCTTCTAACCATAAATATTAATTTCTGCTCAATATGTATGCACTCTGGAGTCCCTGGGTGTAAATAACAATATCTAATTGCAGAAATGAGAATATTCATTAAATTCTTTCAGATAATCTTCAGATGGGTGTAATAAGATTCAGATATGTGCTAGCAGGAGGGTTTTCTGCAGAGCTCTTGGAAGTTTCCCTGTAGCCAGGAGGATATCACAATGGATAACTGCTAGCATGAAGGAAGGAACAGAGAAAAAAGGCTTTGTGTGGCCAAAAAGGCTTCATATTAATATACCATTGCAGATATGTTTTATGTGGTTAATTCTACCTCCCTAACAACTTGATTAGTATCTTAAAAACAATATTTTTCAAAATAATTACACGTTGAGCACCAGTGACATAATAACCTTTATGTGATGATAAATCAGTTCTGTTCTAAAAATGATGTAATGTGGAGTTTTGCTTTTTTTCTTTGTAATTACCCTAAATCTCCAGAAACTTTGTGTACTGTGGAAAAAGCAAGGTGAAATGTGGACTTGACTATGTCCGCTCATTTGCTGCTTAGCAACAGATTAACATGTTGCTGTTGGGTTTGGGTTTTTTTGGTGGTTTGTGTGTTTTTGTTTTTGTTTTTGTTTTTTTTATTGTAGCTTCCTGAAGTCGTAGGAAGCAAAAGGGAAGGTATCTACAGGAGGCAATCTATGCCAGCCCTTCCCCCAAGCCAGGATCAGCTATAAATACCTTACAGCTGACTGATGTTCGACTTGGCATTATAATGCTGTGCCACTTCCTCTGTATTTATAGAAATCTGCTACTTTCTCATTTGCAAATGAGAAATACATCTCCATAATTAATAGACTCAGTGTGGGGTTTGTCTCTCTCTTTCTCAAGTTCAGCTTCCTGCATAGTAAAAACTTGTGATGAATCACACAAATTTGGGCACTTCATAACCTTTGTTTCCAAACTTCTGAGGATCCTGTCTGAAGACCACCAGGAACCTCCCCAAACTCCACTCCCAATATGTTCATCTGTGCTGCGCGGGTGAGTGGGTTAACTCGGAACAGTCACAAGGTTTCGTGACTTGGTGAATACAGAACAGGCAAGGCAGCGGATCCGAACCTCCTTGCAGAGACCCGGTAGCCCACGCCACTCCCTGGCTGCTCTGCATTTGGCAGTCATGCCCGGATTTGTTGTAGCTGATGCATTTTTGAACAAGATTCATTGATACATCATCTAGCTGCTTTTCCTGCTGGAAGAAACATTAAAGAAAAAAAGATTCTTGTGTTGTATAGAAACCAGAAAATGATTCACTTAAGACACAGTGAAAGCAGGACAGGCAATCTTAAGGAGATCACCTGGTTGGGTTTTTTCCTGCCCGCCTTGAATATGCTAACAGCAACAGTTACTTGCTTTCAAATTGAGGTGCAGTATGAGCACCAAGCTGGTTATTCTTTTTGACTAGTAGTCACTGTTTAACTCTTTTAATGTGTTCACAACAAGCTTTGAATTTTTTTCCTTTTTTTTTTTTTTTTTTCTCAAATCCATACTCCCCACACCTGAGTTTTGTGCTCTCTTTGCTGTTTGCTGCTGACTGCTTGTGTGTGGTAGCATCCAACTGGTTAATGGAGTCAGGTGATAGTGTTTCTGATTTCTGACTGAATGCCCAAAACTTTTTTATAATAACAAGGAGTTAGTAGTGAATTAGCAAACACTCTTGATCCCACAGGAATATCTTTGTTTGCATGAGAATATATTCATAGAGGAGCAGCCCCTCCCAAACCATTTGTGCAAACAAAAACATGTTGGCTTGAATATTCATGAACAACAAGGGGCACAAACAGGGTTGAACCAAGCAGCTGCTCAGAATTCACACAACTGTTTTGTAAACACCGTTTTGCAGTATTTGACCAGCTCGAGGTACTGCTGTCAAACAGGAGTACAAACGAGCTGAATTGTTGACAGTAGTAACAGCAGATTAAAAAAAAAAAAAAAATCAGTGATACATTTACATACTTGTTAAATCTTACTATGTATAAAGGCCAACAATGATAATGAGCCTGATTCAACTTTTTTTTTTTGTTTTGTTTTGGTGATGAAATACCCTAACATAATAACACATCTCATTGGCTTTCTCAGACTAGTTTTGCTGTCTCATCTCTTCAAGTGTTTCCTTCCTTCATTACCTTATTTCCATTCTGCAGTCTTGAAAGCCGGAATAAATTAGTTGCTTGAAAATTGGTCCTGTAATAAATATTCTGCTTGATTTCCTAATCCTTTTTTCTCCACTGGTGTCCATTCTTTCCAGCAGTGAGCAGAATGATGCCCTAGGACTGGAAATGGAGCAAAAATAATCATTTTAGCTTGTGGTCTCCTGTCTGGCTCTTGTTCAGCTCCCGGGGATGATGCTGTTCTGTTCAGAAATGCCAGGAGTTTAGATGGAGAGAAGCAGAATGTGGCTCTTTATCAATAGGCAAAACTTTCCAGGTTGGTGAAAGAAATGGCAAGCAAAAATAAATCTTTGAGGGCTGTGATGAATAAAAACAGAGACAAGTTTTGAAGAGCAGCCTGGAAACTCTCCTCAATTTGTTTGTGAACTGCTGACTTCCCAAACCAATTTAGTCATTCATCCGTGAAGCTAAATAGACTTAGCTGCCGCTTATGTCTAGGAGAGTTGTGGAAGCTCCTTGTTTGTTTTTTTAAATCTGCAGCAAGCACTCTGTCTGCTGGGTTGGTTTTTTTTTGTGTGTGTGTAAAAGTGGAAATTAAAAGTGTTTTCTGGGATTTCTGGAACTCTAAGTGGAAAACTATTTGACATCTAAATAAAATTCATTGCCTTAAATTGAGCAGATCATAATTTCACTAGTACTTATAAAACAAAAATAAAATTCAATATTGTTACCTGTGGGATGTGACTTGATTCAATAGGTATGATGCTGACCTTACAAGTGGGAAGGCTTGTGTTTTAATAGTTGCTCAGCAACCAACCTGCTGCTTGTGCAAATTGTAGTTTCTTCGTTCACAAGAGTAGCGAAGGAGAACTGTAATTAATTTTCTTGGTTTTATATGGAGCTGAATTAATCATATAATTCTTTCTCTCTGTGTATATTTTCTAAGATAAGTGAAAGGCAAGGTACTGTGTGCGTCTTCTTCCTGAAACTTTTTCCCCCTCCTTTCCATCAAGTTATTTGTGTTAAATGGGGTAATGTTCTTGCTCTACCTAGACCATCCACCTCCTGTTGAGCACTCTGGTTTTTTGATGTTGCTCAGTTACACTGATACTAATATTATGGTAGCAAGGCAGATGCAGGAGCTAAAAAGTTGAAGATTAGCACAAAATAATACAAATAAGTTGGTTCTGCTCATGTGGTTTGCCACATTAAGTAAACATTCTTGGGAATTATTCAGAAGAAGGTGGAATACATTTGGAAAAAAGTTCATATTTGCATAATGCAGCTAATTTCTTGGCTTTTGTGCACCGCTGAATGTAGATGAGATATTCATTTAAGAAGTTTACAATTCCGCACCCGTTGTAATGTCTGTTTATAATAAATAACTGTGAATGTAGTTTGAAAAGAGGAAGGTGATCTCTACAGCCCTTGGGCATTAGCAGCTGCCAGTGCGATACATTTTTAGCATACTCTGTTTATATTGAAATTAGATGTTTGCCATGGAAACCTAGGTGTTACAATACACTGTCTTGTTCTGAAGTGTAGGAAAGCTTTGCAGTGAAAACCATGAACATACCGTCTAGTACTTTTTTCTGAAATGATCTGGTTTAAGTACGATTTCTTCATATTTCTGATCAATTTAATGAGGATTGCTCTAACCGTTCAGTTTGTGCGGAGGATAGGAAACGTCCATCTACAAAACATTGTCTTCCTTCAAATCCTCTTTCCCCTCCAAATTCCAGACTTTTCCATGAAGGAAAAGCCTGAAAAATATTTTGGAGGAAGCAGATCTTATTAGCAGAAAAAAACATTTTTTTGCTTTTCGTTTTGATTTTCCATTAGATGATGTATAACTCAAATTAAAAAATAAAAAGCAATCAAAATTTTTCATTTGAAAAATAATTTGGCTTTGCCCTTATGTTCTCTTTGCTCGCTCTTATTTAAAAAAAAAAATAACCTAGAGAATGTCAAGTAATTTTTACAAACTGGGCTTTTACTTTTGACAGACCTGAACATTGTGGTACAAAGTGATTTTGGTGTTGGAGGAGTTCTGGTCACTATTGTGTGCAAAAGCCACGTACCAGTAGCTGGAGAACTGCTTCTCTCCTTGCGGTCAGGCATGGTGTGAGAATTCCAGTAGCCTCATCCTGAAAAAAAACCAAAGTGTTCACTGGATCTGTTTGACAAAGTTGCAGCACATATTCTCCCACAAAAGAGTTTCAAATAAAACTAAGAGACTGTTGTGCAGCCTGAGGCAACGTTGGACATCGCTGCTTCTTTAGCTGAGCTTCTGAGCGAGGAGGAAGGAGTTTGAGCGGTACGCAGCTTTGAGCTTTGTGTCACTCAAACCACTGGTTACAGGTATGATTTTTTCTGTACCTTTGTGGCTTGAAGCCGCTGCTGCACGTATGTTAGAATACAAACACCAACAGCAAAATATATCAAAAATGCCTTGGCAGCTAGGGGCTGGGATCGTTTGTGTTTTGCAGAAATTCTGTAGAACATAAAACCCCACCAGTCGCGTCATTCTCTTTCTTCCCCTTCCACTTTATGTAACAGAAAATTAAACTACAGAGCTTGGGGGGCTTTTCAAAAGAATATAAATTGAAACAATAGTAGCACTTTTTTCTTCTTTTTCTTTACCTTGTTCCCCTTCCCCTCTTCTCATTTTTTGGCCGTAAGCGTCTGAGAGCACCAGTCTCTTGGCAGATACCGCTATGGATATGCTGTCGCTCAACACACTCTGCTCGGAGCTGTTTAATGGACTACCATGCTGGGATTCCTTCCCCTCCTGCACCCAGATGATTTTTCCTGAGAAGCAGTCAGCCAGCTGTGCTTTGCCACAGGACTTTCTCACAGGCTTCGATGCTGAGCTTAATAGCGGGCAAGGAACCTGGTTTGTCAGTGGTGGAACAGGGCACCTTAACCCGGACCCCTCGGAGGTCACAGTGACCAGCTGTGCATAAAGGCATCCAGCTCCACGTCTAGGTTAACAGTATTGTATCTGCTCCTGTATCTCCTGGCTTATACCTCAATTGTCCTTTTTGAAATATTTTCTTTTAAGAAGAATTTCAGTAAATGAAGGGAGAAACTGGGCTTGCTGCAGACAAAGTAGATGAATAAATTAAAGCAATAACTCCTACAGAAAGCAGCTTAATAACCACTGTGGCAGGCTGATGTTAAACCCTCTTTGAAGTCTGTTGTGTGGTTAAACTGGGATTTCGCATCAAAAAAATGTTATTTACATTTGCACATGCTAGCCCAGCTTTTGTTACTAGCACTGGAAGATTAGATGTAAATGATCTGAGACCAGTAACAGAAATGCAGTAGTCTGAAGGCATTTCTCAAGGAGGCTCTTACAAGACTGGGGGGGGGGGGGGGGGGGGATATTCAAATTTCTAACCATGTTCCTATCATCCAAAGCATATTTCCAGATGCCAAAACAATTTCAGCTAGCAAAAGTGAAACTCATTTGCTCAAGCTTCCCATTTGCTGAACTTGCCTAATAAGACACTTGAGACTTAAGTTTACATTTTTACAATGAAAATTAGATGGAATGATACAAAGTCCTTCTTGATGTCTCTTCCCTTGATGTTTCTGCTTCTCTGACATCAGGTGGTTTGACTCTAACATCTCCATCTTCTGCGAACTCCGGGCTGCAGTGCCGTTCTGATTACTGCTTGGGGGGAAGTAATTCCTGGAAGTGTTGGGATTTTAAGAGAATAACGGATAATGTAAGGAGACTGCCATATTGTTTGCCCTTTTTGAATCTTCACATTATATAGGGTAAGACAGACGTGGTTGTGTTTCTTGTCTGTTCTGAACCTTTAGGCTAATGCTTTAACTTAGGCCCAGCTTCAGGTCTGGAATGAGGAATTTGATTTTAGGCGTCTAGACTGAAGAATCTAAGTTAGGACGTGAGTCCTTCCTAGCCGTGTAGGAGCAGTGTGAATCCTGTGTGGAGGATGGACCTCTCACTGGTTTTAGAGGGAGCGTATGTTTTTATTAGAGACAGTCTGATTAGCAGCTGAAAAGAAAGTGGGATACAGCCTGTTCTCCCGAGGTAATTGTGCAAGCAGTTACACTATTTTTCTTCAAAGCCTTATAGAAATATCAATTCATTCTCACAAAAGACAGTCAGGATGAGTGGGGCTCTGGGTCATATTTTGACATGTGAATTCACTCCTATTTCTACTTCTAGGCAATCTTTAGTAGCTTTCCCTTTGCCTACCATGA
This sequence comes from Pterocles gutturalis, assembly GCF_000699245.1. NCBI lineage: Eukaryota > Metazoa > Chordata > Aves > Pterocliformes > Pteroclidae > Pterocles > Pterocles gutturalis. The sequence continues at coordinate 215,712 of NW_010135689.1, forward strand.
AAAGCTCAAATAATAATACTGCTCCTTAGAATTAGACTTAACTCTGTTCTCTTTTGCCTGATCAGCTGCTGCCATCTAGAAAACCAGGGATGAGTTTCCATTCTGAAAAGCAGCATGATTTTCTGCAATGTTTTCTGATTTTTAAAGCAAACTAGAATCTTTAACCACTGTTGAACCACATACCAGATTCTTCATTTGTGACCAATCTCAGGTAGAAAGTAATACGAGCCTGATTCTTTCAGTGGAAATGATAGGGAATGAAGGATTATTCCACTAAAGATAATTTAATTAATAGAAGTCTTTTGCAAGAGAGAATCAAGTTTACTGTCAGGAATAAAAATTAAATTGAAAAATGAGAGCAGATTCTTAAAAAAGAGCCAAATGAGACCCTTATAATCTGTTCTTTGGAAGTTCTTAATCAATGAAGCCCTTCTGGGCTTCACTGAGAGTCATGGGTCCCTGGTCCTTCTGACAATCAAACCTCTGCTTTTAGCTTTTGAGCTATTGTCAGTCATTTTTTGGCTTGGTCAGGTTAAAATGAAAAAAATCAGAAGGGATTTGTCTCTCACTGATAAGCACTGGAAAATTGGCACTGATTTCCCTTGGGTTTTGTTTGGAAAATCTTAGTCTCTGTGTTTTCTCCTATCTTTAAGTACCCAAAGTCACCTGTTCTATTGGCTATTTGCTGTGTGTAAGGTGAAACCTGATATTTGAAACACCTAAATAAACTTTTTTTATCTGTGAATTTGTGGGATTTTTAGACACTTTTTTTTTTTTTTTTTTTTTTTTTTTTTATAGACAAAATATTTTTTTGGTGACACTTTTTTCATTATTGGTGTACCTTTTTCCATTTTGGGGCTAGTTTGGTTTATAGCCCCACTCTATCACTCAAAATTTTGTTTAAAACAGAAGATACAGCACAATTCTCAATAAATACCTTGATTAAAATTCTGAAATGAAGGTTACTCGCATGCTTTATGGGGCTTTGAATAGCATTGGATGAATAGCCCAGTGATTGTTTCTGATCACAATCCACATGTTAAGGAGTCTTGCAGCACTCTAGAATTCATGTAGCCTTTCACAGGAGCTACGTGTGTATCTGTTCTCTGAAATGTTCGTAAAGTCAGACCTTGGAGGCATAGTTAGCTTGAATACAAAGGAGCAGACCACAGAAGAAGTGATTATTTGGGTCAAACTCATTCTGTATTTTATCAGCATGAATGTGGCCTCAAAAAAGATGGAGGCAAAATAGGGGATTTTGTCCAAAATTTATTGGAAGTACATCTCAAGCCAAATCACACATCCCATATCCAAAACTGTAATGCTCTATGTCACCGGACATAGCATCTGTACCATCTTCATTGGTCAGTTCCCTAAATAACTAGACTGCTCATGAGGATGGATGCACTTTCCTGTGAAGCTCCTTCTTGTTATATTGTTTGTTTTACCCTAAGTGGTACAACCTCACTTTGTTTGTGGCAATGAGCTGGAAAGTGGGGATCACTGGTCCCCAGTAGTTTGAGAGAAAAAAGAGTGAAATTTTTCAACAAGTCATAAAAATGTTAGTGCCTGGTTCCCGGGCTCAGGCATTAGACTTATTCTGGTCTTTTGAAAATGACAGGCTCAGTGCATTTATTATTGTTCATTTCCTGTTTGTCAAATAGAAAGAATTTCCACCTTTTAATTGTCAAGAGTGGTGATGAGCAAAACCAGATTCTTCATTTCCTGTTTGTCAAATAGAAGGAATTTCCACCTTTCAATTGTCAAGAGTGGTGATGAGCAAAACCAGATAAATACGTGTGGCAATTCTTATTTACTGGACTCTAACTATATAGTACAGCCATAATGTTTTAACAGTTAACATAAAATGTAATAGTCTCTCAGCTATTTTCAGAAAGCAATATATTTCAGAAGGGTCATCCATTTGATTAAATCCAAACATGCTTTAAACATTAATTTGCGCTAGCTGCTCCTGGCTGGAGAGCACAGCAGCTGGTATGGAGCATTTTGACAATATCCTTCCATGGCTGCTACAAAGCTCTAGCAGACACTAAACACCTCGCTAGCTCAGCAAAGATGTCAACACCATCACAGGTGAAATAAAAGGTAACTCCTGTTGTAATTCCATGGAATGATTTACAAAATTGGATGGTTAGATCTAAAGCAGTTGGATAATTAGAGCCACCATTAAATGGCAAGATGACATATCCTGCAAAGAATAGAAGTGGTCTTGTATGTCCCTCTCAAACTAGGTTTGAGTAAAGTTCAGTGACCTAATAGCAATTAGAAGGACTCTTAAGTTAGACTTGAGCAAGGTGGTTTTATAGATGGTGGACATGTGCACTGGCATATGGGAGGTGCTAGCAGAAAAAGTGACCTGCTGAAAAGTCTCCTCGAGGAGACTAGGCTTGGAATGACTGCTTCAGGAATAGGGGGAATAGGTTCCCCCAACATGAACCGTCCACCAGGCAGATGTCTGTTGCTCAGGTAGTTTCTGCCTTATGCTCCTTTTATAGTTGACGCTTTGAAGGAGAGATGGACCTGACTAATTTTCAGTGTTTAGTTAAGGATGAGATAAACCTGGACCTAGAAATGCTTTTGTCTTTTCTGTGACAAGATGGGGCTGGGTTCTTTTTCTGGTCTCACCATCCAACTTCAATCAATCATTTGTATTTGAAGAATACGAAAGGTATGGGGAAACTTTAGTTTCTACAGCACATGCCAACATAATTTTTTTAATCAGTATGGGGACATCAGGGGAAGCAAATTATGTAGCAAGAGAAACATCATTCCTGGCTTTCTTTCTTTGATTCCTGTAGCCATGAGATAGACTGGAGGATCCCACAGGTCAGGGACCCTGGGACTAGACTCTTACTCGAGCAAAATCCCTGTGGAGTGTTTGCCTGGCTCAGGAGAATATAACTTGCCTGTATAAACAAAGAAAGAAATCATAACTTCTTTGAAAGCTTGACACTCAGTTAGTGATGTTTCTCCTGTGCACTGTTGCCTCTGTGTGGCAGCTGAAATAAGTAGAGAGATGATTAAGCCCCCACTATGGTATTGCCATAAATAAATGTCTGATTTCTGCCACTTGTATCTCCTGTCACTATTCCATCCCTGCAGTGATTTCTCAGGAGAAACTTTGCTTTAGCAGAAGTGGCACCAGCACCCCACAGCTGGTCTGCTGCAGCTGTGTAGCATGGCCGCTTGTGGTGCCGCTCCCAGGGAGCTCTCCTAGCGTGTCTCAGCAATTATTTCTTATCTATTGCTAATTCTGTGTTAAGGAAGGAATTTAGGGTCCAAAGACGGAGTAGGCAGATAATCAGTTCTGTATGCAGCTCAGTGTGTTTCATGATAAAAAGGAAGAGAAGGGATAATGCTATCCCCCTCATTTTCTGCTCTGTCGCCTCTTCACTGATGACACATAACTGATAACTTTCAAAACTTTTCTGACGCATGTATGCACATTAGTATCTTTGCTGACTATTCATCTATAGTAGGATGCCTGGTGATATCTGAGCACATCTCAATTTGCAGCAAGTCTTACTGCTTCTTACTACAAGTTGGGTGCTGAGCTGTTGGAGAGTAGTGTAGGGGAGAGGGACCTGGGGGTCCTGGTGGCCAGCAGGATGACCATGAGCCAGCACTGTGCCCTCGTGGCCAGGAAGGCCAATGGCATCCTGGGGTGTATCAGAAGGGGGGTGGTCAGTAGGTCAAGAGAGGTTCTCCTCCCCCTCTACTCTGCCCTGGTGAGACCGCATCTGGAATATTGTGTCCAGTTCTGGGCCCCTCAGTTCAAGAGGGACAGGGAACTGCTGGAGAGAGTCCAGCGCAGAGCCACAAAGATGATGAAGGGAATGGAGCATCTCCCTGCTGAGGAAAGGCTGAGGGAGCTGGGTCTCTTTAGCCTGGAAAAGAGGAGACTGAGGGGTGACCTAATTAATGTTTATAAATACGTGAAGGGTGAGTGTCAGGAGGATGGAGCGAGGCTCTTCTCTGTGACATCTAGTGATAGGACAAGGGGCAATGGGTTCAAGCTGGAACATAGGAGGTTCCGCTTGAGTATGAGGAAAAACTTCTTTACAGTGAGGGTGACAGAGCACTGGAACAGGCTGCCCAGAGAGGTTGTGGAGTCTCCTTCTCTGGAGACATTCAAAGCCCGCCTGGATGCGTTCTTGTGTGATCTGATCTAGGTGTCCTGCTCCGGCAGGGGGATTGGACTAGATGATCTTTCGAGGTCCCTTCCAATCTCTAACATTCTGTGATTCTGTGATTCTCATTTTTTTGTCTTGGCACTTTGGTTGCAGTATTTATCAGTTATAGCTAAATTACAGCAATCTACAAGAGAAAGAGATCCACTAGTCATATTGATCCTCCACTTCTTTCCCTGTCACTCTGGGATGATGATGACAAAATTGTAGAAAAATCACATGGCAATTTACAATTGTCTTTTCAGAGCATCTCTGCCTTGTCACATTCAGAAAGTCAGTAACACTTTCAAGTGTCCTAAGTGCCACCTTGCTTTCCTGCTTTGAAGTTCCTCCTTTAATTTACCTAAATAGAGCATCTCACAAGATGTTTACATATCAAAAATAAAACAAAATCAGCATCAATATTTATTTTAAAATCACAATTTGAGTCTTCTCGAGCCATATCACTGTTTCCCTAACACAGGCTAGATGTGAGGTAGTTGAAAGGAAATATATACATGCAGAGGAGCTTTATCAAGGACAGGAATTTTAAGAGCAACAGGCATTCACTGTAAATGTCTTACAACAATTTAGAAAAAATGGTAGAATTCCTCTACTAATCCATACCTGGCAACAAATATCCTGACCATTGCTGCTGGCACCCAGAGCACCAGAGCAACAGGTTGCTCTGTGACACATCATCATTCCAGGAAATTAACAGAAAGAAGAGAAGAGAGATAGTGTCAGACCTTAGGGACCTGAAAGCAAGTGAATCCAACTTCCTCTACTGCTTATGTAGTTAAGTGAAAACATTTCTCTGAAATCTCAGAACTCCTGGAAGCAAAACTCCTTCCTTGAAAAGACTAGAGTTTCCCTTGGAATTAAAAGAAAGTACATCAGTATGGTACGCAGAATTTTTTTTTTCCTTAGAAGACTAGATTCTCCCTTCCTACCATGAAATGGGCTTGAAAGCCAGTACAAATGGTTTTCTATTACTTCTCATTGCATGCTTTTAAAATCTTTTGGTTTAAACATTTTAAATATTTGTCCATTTTCTGTCAAGTAAAAGGACTAGCAAGTCAAGAAGTGGCTGTTGTTGACCATTTTTCCCTGAGGTAAGCCAATATTCTCATATTTTCTGATCCTCAGGTCAAGGATTTTGAGAAAGGAGTACCAAATATAAGACAAAATAATGTAATTCCTGACGACATATTTCTGTAAGCGTTTCTGTCACTTCAATAGGACTCGGTCTCTGGTCACAACTCACAGCCTCTTTGCTTTATGGACTTCTGGCACATGCTTGGAGAAGTAAGGCAGAATCAACGCCAACAGCTCTTAAAAAGCTTTATTCTGAGAATGAAAAAGTTCTCCTCAGGTGGCATTCCTCCAGAACACAGCATTCATTGCCAGAACTGCAGCTTTCTGTATAGAGATATACAATAAAACATCAATAACATACAAGCACGTTGTACATGGTGCAAGCGCTGTATTTATACCTGGTCACTGCAGTGTTTATACAGAATTATTTACGTTAAAAGATTCGAAAAAAATAAACAAACTAAGAGTATTTCTCAGGATTTTATTTTCCAGTGTTCCCCATGTCTCTCACAACAGCATTTTTTTTTTCCTCAGGCTTTTTTTAAGCTATGATTTTGTTGTGTTCCTCTGTCAAACTGAAGCCTGTAATCTGCAATGTGAGTTGGCAAGTTGCCGCATACAGCAGATGGACTTGAGCACGCTTCTGCCAAGGAGCTAGCATGTGCACCAAGCTCTGCGCGTGTGGCGACCATTTCCTAACCAGAATGTCAGAACAGCTGTCTGTGAAGGACTTCTGCATCTGTACTATCAAGATCTGCCAGAAATCCTACAGCTTGGAGCGTGGTTGCTATCTGAATAGTTTGAAGAGCTTTAATGTGGCCAAAGCTGGAGCAATGGCCTCTAAGCTCTGTGTGATTTACACCAATTTATAGCAGAATAATCCTGTAGGATGGTGAGGGTTTGTGTCTGATGCATGCTCACCTCGCTGTGTTCATGAAGGTGCTGAAGAAGCAGGAGGGGGGGGGGGGGGTGAAAACGGTTTAAGGGAATGAGGTGCGGGGGGGGGGGGAGTCAGAACTGTTTAGGTAACCATTGTAGAGTGGTTTCAGAAGTTCCTGACTATGCGAAATGGTACAGGAATGTAAAAAGCCATCTGGATGAGTGGGGAGTTTCAGAGAATTTCAAGGGAAACTGGTGCAGCCATAGGTGGTGCAAAGGGAAGGCGCGTTATCAGCAGCTGGCAGGTCCTGGGAGGGAGAACGCAGAGAGTTCCTGTCCAGTGATGCTTCTGAGCCTTGGGGGGAAGCAGCTGCTTCAGTCCCATTCCCTGCAACTCTGTATAAGCTAGGGTGCTTGCCTGCTTGCCTTCACCTTTTTTCATGGGATTGGTTTTCACAATTGCCCCCGATTTTTCCTTTTATAGGGCTTTTCTCTTGATGTATAAACAAAAGTTGAAGAACTCATTCTAAAAAATATTTTGTTCTTCATTTTATTAATCTAGCACTAGCTGTCTGACCTTTTGTTTCTCATTACAAATAATCACGTAAATTTTTTTGGACATTATGAAACCGCTGTAATAAAGGCATAACACTTGTCCTTTGGAAGAGACAAGAAACCCACCATTGCTGTCTGTAGCTGCATCTTGACAGTGAAGTTAAAAATGTTTTGGAACCTTTTCCCCAGTAAGAGTTTAAGTAATTGCTCTATTCTGGATGAGTTCTTTCCTTGTTTTTCTAGTGCCTTTGCTCTCCAAGGCCAAATAGTATTTAGAATTTCCTTCCCTAAAATACATGGCAATAACGTCTACTAAGGATTTCTGAGATGACCAAAAATGCAATTTCCTGATCAGTTTTGCATTCATTTTAAATCTCTCTTCTTGGGATGCATAGCAGATTATCAGATCACATGATTTGCTTTTTTTTCTGATGATACTCAATCCTTTAGAACGGGAAACTGCGATTAATAATTTGTGATAAGATCAACTAACTATTGAGATTCATGGGATCATGTTCTGTGGCATAGTTATCCCACAGCAACACCGTGGACTCTTAAGCACTCTTCCACTGGACGTGTTAGACATGTCCTTGTAGCACATCTTTAAGAGATGTTTGTGGTCATTAGGGTCCAAAAAGTTCGGGATGGTTTCCTTTATACTGTTAATTTGTAGTCTTCTCTTATTTTGAAGACAAGTCTCAGATTCTTAGGTATCACTTTTCATTCTGAACTTTGCTGATGTTCCTTATCTCTGTAAATCTCCTGTCCTGGCTTTGACTTTAGACAGATGAAGGGTGACGATTAAATTGGCTTGTACTACAGTGAGGGCTAGCTGAATGCATTGAAGGTACATCAATATGTTGAGGCTAACACAAACCACTTGTAGAAAAAGTAGCCTGAGGGTGTTATTAATTTTCGATTAAGAATGCATCAAGGAATGAAGGCTAATCCTTAAACTAGAATTGTTTTGCTATGATTCTAATGTATATCAATGACAAAAAAGTAAAGATATTGGCAGCAACTAAGCAGTTTCACCAAGATAAAGCCAAGACTTGAGAGATGTCCTCATCATTCTTGTGGGTTTGCAATTGTTTTTCTTATTCTTCATACAAAATTAATCAGTAACACTAGAAATAATTCAGCTCTAGACCAAAAACCCCTCCTTTTGAGACTCCCCTGATGTCTACATAGAACCTGTAGAAAAACAGAGAACTAGGTTATTATGTACAAGAAGCAAACACTGAAAAAAGTAGGAATTTTTTTTCTATGCTGAGAGTTCTTTTAACTATTGGTACTTTCTACAGCAGCATGTCAAAACTATAGAGAGGATTGTGACTTTTAAGTCAGAAATATCCTTTAATTTTTTGCAGTTTATTGTGCATTGCTTTTAACTATTAGAGAGCATCATATACCAAGGGCTGTCCCTGTGTGCCTCTCCCTTTGTCTTTGAAGGTAAGAGGCAGTCACCTGCCACTGGAGTCTGCAACCACAGACCCCAGGCTTCCCAAGAACAGCTCCTGCTTGCCCCCCTTTTTTAGGGAGACATGTCTTTGTGAGGACGTCCTTATTTTTTTTTTTCTTTCATCAGAGTATTTCCCTTCCATTCCGATGCTACAGCATATTCAGACATAGCTGGGATGAGGCTCCAAACAGCCAGTGCCTTTGGCTGGGCACAAAGGAAGCGGTTTCCTTGGCAACTGCAACCCCAGAAAGGTCCCAAAACAGCACTTCCACCTGCCTGAGATTTCTTTTTAATTTAGGAGTTTGCACATTGGCTTTGCATGGAGAATTGGGTTCTGTCTTAGGGCTTTATTCATAACATAAGTTGCTTACAGGAATAATGTAATTTTTGCATATGAATTTATACTTTTGGACTGAGTGCCTTACCAGAAAGATTGTCGACTTCTGTAGTAACAGCGGATGCTGCAGTGGCACATGGTGGGATTCAGGAAGGACATACTACGCTTAAGCTACAAAAATTAAAACAGCACGGGAGAAAAAAATCAGTCTAGAGAAGAATTAGTTTGATCCAATGTCTATGTCAGAAATGATGAGATCAGGGAAACTGCCAAATTTGCACATATTATTGCGTTTTACTAGATTTGTTAACTTTTGAGATGAAACAGCCCAAGAGAAGGCCCTTGCGTAAGGAAATACTGAACATGGGATGTGACGGGCTCCCCTGTCCCTCCGCCTCAGGAACAGATGCTTCCATAGAGAAAGGCTCGTTCCTGCTCCTGGGGTCACTTGGAGCAGCTCCTGGCAGTTTCTAGGTGGTTGACGTGAGATCATTGTGGATTTAGCGGAGCTCAGCTCCCTTCACCCCATGGCTGCCTCTCACCTGGGGTCTATGAGCCACATCTCCTGAGTGTAGGAAGATAAAAGGAAGCCCCGCTGCTGGTTTCTGAGGGGGCTGAAGCTCGCTATGAAAACATCTGCCATTGGAAGGGCTGGTAGGGAGCTAAAGGGAGAGCCTGTTCGGTGGCACTGCACCACTGCTGTGGGCGCCATCTTGGGCCGGCAGAGCCCCTCGAGGCCTACACAGCACTGGCTCTGGGACAGGCCAAGAAACCATCCTCTGGCCTCAACACCTCCAGTGGCAGAGCCCCTCGAGGCCTACACAGTGCTGGCTCTGAAACCATCCTCTGGCCTCAACACCTCCAGGATTAGCAGAGCACAAAGATACCATGAATGCTGTGGGATTAGATTCTCAGGAGATTGACCCTTACCAGCCCTTATTTCAACATGCAAATACACTTTAAAGCCCAAACATGTTTCCTCAGCTCTTGACTTTCAAATACCATCAAAAAGAGCCCCATGTGAAAGGAATTGAGCTTGTGCTCCCCAGCCAGGGTGCTGTAGGAATGCAGGACTGTCTCCTTAAGAAGAAATAGCTGTGCCACACAGGTGACACCAATTACCCCCTGCCCAGGCCCTGCAGAGCAGGAGGAAATTGCAAAGAGCTCCAGTAATAAGGAGCTGAAGCCAGGGCAGCCATAGGTACGTCACCCAAGGGAGAAGAGGTGAAGAAAATAACCCTTGAACTCTGAATACAAGGGAAAACAGAGGATGAGTTGCATGGGCAGCGGAGCCTGGGTGAGTAAAGCTCTCTCCATGGCTGTGAACTAGACCTAGAGGACAAAGGTAAAGTCTGAAATCAATGTTTCTTAATAAGACAGATGTTCCTCAAAGGTACATTGTTGCCTTTTCACGTTGTATTTTTAGTTCAATTTTGTGAGACTGTCCTGCCAGGGAAGTTTTCTGCAGGTTTGACTGGTGCTGTCGCTTGGTGCATCTTGTGATGCTGTGAAGTTTCCGGGGTTTTTGTGCGTGACAGTGCTTCTCTAGTTCTCATGGGGACTAAAGCTTACCAGAACATGTTGGGAGAGAGAGAGACACCATTCTTCAGCTTCTTATGCTTTCTTAAACGTCTCTGCTTCTGTGAGTGGGCTCTTCCAAGACCGTTTTCCTGGGTAGATTGTGTGTCACCTTCAGACTTATCAGTGCTGAATTTCATAAGCAATCATGCTTTTTTGTTGTTTGGTGGGGTTTTTTTCTGTGTATGAGATGTAGCATGTGGACATTCAGGAGCTAAGTAGAGGGATTTTTCAGTCACTGCTGCAACACAGGGAAATAAAACCAGAGATTGTGTTCTACTGCTTTGCCAAAATTGTGTTTATATTATAAATCTCTAACTAATGTTTCCCTTCTCATAGACTGCACCTGGAGAGGGGCTGTTTGTGCCATTTAGCTTTATGGGTTGCAGTCAAAGCAGACAGGCAGCTCCTCCAGCAGCTCCAGGCAGTGCCTCCGAGGCATAGGTGCTAACCGGAGCTGCTGGAGGTGATAACTAAAACTAAGCACTGTGACTGTCCCTTCTCTACCTGAGTTCCCAGTAGCCAATTAATATTTCTTGAACTTGAGCGATGAGGCTAAGAGTGTAGCTCTGTGCTTAACAGGGAGAAGAAGAAAAATTTGTCACAGCTGCAGCAGCTATTTCCATTCCTCTCTGACAGAGCTCTTTTGATGTGACACCCTTGTCTCCCTGGCAGAGAGGGATCCTGTTAGCATGGAGGTATATGTTGTGTTGTTAAAAGACTTTCTGACCTTGGCTCTGTTGTTATTATCCCAATAATTAATATGTAACACTTCACAGGATAACTGGTTTTGCTGTGAATTAAATAAAGTCAATGGCAGAAGCAGGTTTCTACAGCCTCCAGATTTAAGTGTGGTCAGAGGGGAGGAGAAATTTCATGTGTTTTCTAAGCCTGTGCTCAGGGAATGACTCTAATACCCAGTGGAAATGATCTGTCAACAGAGAAAGACTAACAAAAAGGAAGAAGTTTTCAGGTATAACAGGAGTTGGAGCTCTGTCAGCTTTCCCAAGCATTAGCTTGATTAGCCTCTCCCTTCCTGGTTGCCTACATAACAACATTTATTCCTTTCATATAATAATAATTCAGTGAAAAATCATGAGTCCTTAAGCTAAATATTGGCATGCGTGATCTCCACTTATTAACGTCTCCCTCTGGTTTCCATGTCACTGAAATACTGCAAACCTGTTGGGTTAGATATATATATGTGAGAGAATAAACCAAGAATATAAACTGTGTGACAGCAATGTAACGAAGCAGGCAATGATTAGCCTAATGGGAGGGTCAAAGACAGAGCCTGATAAATAAAGGGGAGAAGGCAGTGTCCCCATTAGCTAATGTGTGCACATGCTTTTGTCTGTTTTCTAGATGAGCCTCTGCACAGCTGTGGGGGATCAGAGGGGCCTGTGTGTTATTGCCAGCTCTGCCAAGGGTGAGAGTAATCAGTATGAGCTCCTGGTGCTCTGCTTCTGCAGCAGTCAGCCACCTGACTTCTCTGTCTCCTTTATCCTTGCTAGAAAAGCAAGGAGACTGGTGCTTGAGAGGAAAGATGAGCTGCTTCCCTGGAATTGTCTGAGCTTGCTTCCCATGCCCTGCTGCAGGTCCTGCTTGCAAGCTAGAGTAAATTGCTTGGGCAATGATGTTCCTTTATGGACTTTGGCTGAAGGGTGTTAGGGACCTAGGTTCCCACTTCTTCCTCTTAAAACTGTGTTTGGTGGGTTTCTAATATTAAAATTCTTCAATTTTCTTGGAGTTTTGCCTCTTAGTGTACAGAGGATTTTCTGTGGTTGAGCTGGTTAGTGCCTAGCTTGGGTTCAGTCCTTTTACTGATGAAGTCATATTGACCAAGAGCTAGAAATGCCAATAAAGCTGCCTTCCACAAAGTTCCTTGTCTCTTAGCTTTACTATGATAACAGTCTAAAGAAAATGGTCCTGAACTTCCAGTTGCTGATTTTATCATTGTTGACTTAAACAGTTGAAAATTATGCTGAAGGAAACTAGATGGAGGTTGAAATTTTAGACAAAAGATTTTTAAGTCTTTGCTACAAACCAGTAAATGGGCAGTTAGTGTTGTGGACACAGTACTGACTGTGCCACAAACTGTAACCTCTTTTCTTGTAGTTGGCTACCTTGAGATGACATTGTGGGATTATTTTCTGTCCCATGTTGACTTCCCCACAAACACTTTCAGACAACGTTTTTGTTGAATTGAAAGAATAATGAATTAGAAATGTCAGTTCACTTCCACACTTGTTAAGGGTTAATGATATCTATGTTATTGCTGCTACAGTTTTATTAAAAAGACTAAGAAATGTGAATGGTTTCATTTTGTGTTCTCTGGGTACATTTATGAGATGTGTGATAGCAGAGAAAATTATAGCAGGTAATTACCAATTTCTCTTATTAGATGCTCCTATTTTTCTTGTAATATTATCTGGTATCTCCTACCATTATTGGGTCCTTATTTTACATGTGGGCACACACACACATGCATATATGCACATGGTAGATAATACATGAACCCAAGATCTGACAGTAAAAGACAACAAAAAAAAAAGCAAAGGGACCATGATCTCTAACTCACAGGAAGGAAACTGATGTTCAATGAGAATAACTTAGTTGATATATCATTTACCAAAAGTGGTATACTCCCAGCATACATCAGTACAAGTTCTGTCCTTTGGAGTTTGATGTTTTGTATGCTTGAACTTTGTAGCATCTTGATCGTCCCTCAAAGGAGAATGATTGCAGCTGTGATGATAATGAACATTATAGAATGTACCTTGGTGGAAAAATGGAAACTGTATATTGTGATGATACCATCTGAGGTCATCTGAAGGTTGAATAAATGAGAGAATCTCAGTGTTAAGGAGGGTAGGATGTCTCAGAGATGACATAGCAAAAACCTGAAATTTTATGGAAACTTGAATGGTGTGGCAAGAGATGCAGGGCATACCCCATGGGTTGCTAATGGAGAACAAATTTCCCTTTCTCTTACATTCAAGTTACATGTGAGAAGTTTTTGCAGTCAAACTGCTGCCCAATGGTTTTGCTTCTTCTGTTTGTTCATTTGATTGTCAATATCTAATTAACTTGATGATGCCAGGTAATCTACTCTGGCCAAGGAGAGCAGAGCACAAAATAAATCAGGGAGAACAGAAACTGATGGTGTCTTTTATATGCTTTGTCCTAGGATTGACTGCAGGTGCTCTTAGCTGCTGTTTTCTTGCTTGGGGAACTTGTTTGGCATAGATCATCCTTCAGGTTTTCTAATTTATATAAAAGGGCCATATCATGTTGCAGGATATTTAGGATTAAAACCTTCAAAGGAAGCCACCTGATCAATGGTAATGCATCGCAGTATCAAGGGGACTATCTTCATGATGCAAATGTGAAAGTGAGACATGAAAATGATTTGGCAGGATCTGTGGTGGAAGAATGAGCACAATGATTTTATTTTTTTTTTTCAGTCAATGTCTGAACTTTAACCATGCTATGCTCTTATTCTTTGTGAAGAGCACAGACAAGAAGTCTTGTGAAATCATTTGTTTCATGTCCTGTACTCAGACCCCACTTGTGAGTGCCATGCAGCAGAAAGGCAGAAAAAAGCGTATTTGTAAGCTACTAAGAAAAAAACAGTTGAAATACATAAAGCTCTTGAAAACACATCTGTTATACAGAAGTAAAAGCCATTAAATCGATGCTGTTCTCCTCTGTTTGGGAATTTCTGTATATCTTGTACTGATACAGAGATAAACATGACTTTGAAAGCCAACAGATTCATGAATGTTATGTGACAACCCAAAATATCTGTATATTACAAAAAGATAATCAACAGATCGATAAGCCTGCCTGAAACAGTTGTCTCACAGTAGTATTGAATTTTCTTTTTTTGCAGCAGTCAGTGTTTTCTGAAGGGATGATTTTCTAGTAAAGCAGAGTTATGTCATAACCAGTCGCCAGGCCACTGCTTTTTATGGCTAAGAAAGAAGAAAGATCTGGTCTGATTATATCTCCTAATTAGCAGGGAACTTGATCTGAGTCCAGAGTTTATTTGTAAGAGGCCAGCCAGCCTGTCTGAATGGGGAAATTGCATATCATAAATGACCTTGGATCCACACCATGCTTCTGGTGACCCTCGTCTCCCCAGCCCTCAGCTGTGCTGAAGGAGAGCTGCACCATATGGTGGAGAAGTGCTGTGGAGACAAGGTGCTGCCTGATGACTAAGAATTACTTTTTAATTCTGGCTCTAGACAAGAGAAGACGGGAGAGGGCATAATCCTTTAACTCTGGCTTCATTTTTACACATTCTCCAATTTGGATGTCTTCTTTCCATCCCTCAAAAGCATCCAAGGAGGTGGAGGACAGATTAGCACATGCAGCTGCTGATTGCTTGAGTTCATTAGAAAATGCATGTGCTGTAACCCAGAGCGATTTGTCCATGCAATGGCATCATTTGAAATGTTACGCAGTTGATAGAAATCAAAACAGTGTTGACTTTGAGTCTGGTTTTAACACTGATACCTAATTTAAATAAATACCAGATGGGACAGAGGCAGTTTGTCTAGGTAATTACGTTATCCCCACTCACACAATGATGTACTGTCACTTCGTCAGAGATATGCAGCAGCTGGGATGCTTCCACAGCAAGGAGAGGCAAGACAATAGCAGCCAAACTGGGAACAGAGGGAGAAAGACGGTTCACTCCATGCCCAAGATTTTGGTACAGCCTGGAGAATTTTTTTAATGTGTAGGAATAATTAAAATTAATGCAAGAAATATGCGTATAAAAATAAATGCTTGGCTAAAAATTATACTTAAGTGTGAAATTTAAATACTCTTGCAAACAGTAGAAGTGGCTGGGAGCTTCTGATGCCTTTATTTTATAGCAGTAGAAATGGAAAAGGGAACTCAACATAAATTGAGAAAAGACATTTAATTGGTAAAAATCCAACCAGTTGCAAATCAGTCCAACTAATGTGTTTTAGATTTCTTACTTGGAGACATCAGCTATCATAGAAATTTCATTAAACATGATAAGTTTAATTATTTTGTCCTGTGAAGAGTGCTAATTAACTTGGCTATGATAATATGCATGTGAATATAATTTTGAAATCCCTACAGATCCTAATTATTCTTAAAGACTGAGGTGTAGACCTTGCTATAATAATCCTTTTTTAAAGTAAAGATTTCTTCAAGGGTACCAGTGATTTCAAAGGTGAGTAATTTTTTTTTTCTTCTGAAAAAAAGAGGCAATTTTTGATCAAAATCTGAGGTGAAATTATGAGGGCTCTGAAAATAACCTTGAAGTGTGTATCTTGTTCCCAGCCATGGATTCTGTCTATGAATTGAAGGCAAATGAAAATCTGCAAAGGGGGATTGACTAACTGCTAACCATTGTAGCAGCTTTGAATATGTAATCAGTTTGTATATAAGAATAGCATTACTTACACTTGAAGGTAAAAAGGAGCAATATATGGCAAAGCCTTTTAGCATACATCAGGCCTTAATTTGGGGCCATTGTCTTGTAATCACAATGAAGTGAAGATGATCCTCCAAAATCATTTTAAAATCCTGCATGCGTGTTCTTTCTGGCGACTTGGAGTTCTGATCTCCCTGACTATTGACTAGATCTATGACTCTCTTAAAACTTTTCAGTTTAAGCATCTCTTTGATTTTACTGCCTAGAAGACTCTTACTGGAACAAACCTTTCTGTGTTCAAATAGATGGGTTAATGATACTATTGTGTTGTCTGCTCTACAGTTACTTTCTTGGCTTCTTGACAAGCATAATTATAAATTACAGTAGATGCAACTCCTTGATGTAAAGATGAAGTTAAGGTGTGCTAATTAAAAATGGAGTCAGTATAGGTGTGCAAAGGTGTTTCATAGGTTCGCTTGGGTTTTTTATTATTCAAATCTCTTCATGTCAGGATATATTACATTGTAATCCTTGACCCTGTCAGCTAATCAAACAAAAGCATTCCTGTCTTCTAATTAACAAAATAATTTCCCTTGTGGATACAGATGTTCCTATAAATCTAGGATAAATATCAGTGCAATTAAAGTGCAGTTCAAGTTTCTAAAATTTACCTTGGAATACCAAAGTTCCATAGTATTAAGTGCCTGAGGAACTGTTACTCAATCACTCAAATGATTCATGTGTTTGTTGTAGTAAGTAGTGTTTTGCGTAAATTTTAGTATCAATACTAAAAAGACTGCTTTGGCCACATTGTGGCCAGAAAATAGTCTGTCCTCAAAATGAGATAATTATAAGCTGAAAAATATAAGATGAGTCTGATTTTTGACAGTGTTCTATCACTAGAGCCTCTTAAAGTTGCAATAATACAAGAGACACGAAAAGCAACAAGGATGTAAGTACCTCGACTTACAATGGTAATGAGCGCAGTGGTTTGCTGGAGAAGCTGTAAATCAAACGTACTGTAGCTATAAAAAGCCTATAAGGCATTTGGATGTGATCCTGGACTGCTTCTGCAATATAGAAGCTGTGCATACAAATGAGAAGTCATCCATATTGTGTTATGGGGAGAACTGCATTATTGAAACTGGAAAGATGATAATAGGAAGTTGTTTTTGGAAAACTACTGAAGCTGAGCTTCATGGTGTTGGCACCAATGTAGGGCAATTACATTTGGGACAACATCAATATCAGTTAAATAGAGGAAATGTAATAAGGAAGGAATATATGATCATTAGGAGTATAAATTAAATTCTGCAGATTAGAGGACTGAATATTTTAATTTTAGCCTGATTTTTTTTTTCCTTTCATTGTTTATTTCACTTTATGCTTTATTACTTGTAACCTTTTTTTTTTTCTTTCTCATGGTCTGGCTAATGCTTATGACACCTTCATCCTGCATACTGGGTTTAACAGAATTCTTTAAAGAAATAAAGCTCTTGGAGTAGACATTCAAAAATCAATGTACCATATATAACATAAGGCTGAAAAGGAAGGAAGGCGGGCAGTGTTAAAACTGAATGGATTGCTAGAAGCTCCCCTGAAAACAAATTCTTTCAGGAAAAATATTCCTATAGATTAAGGTAATCGTCTGGACTCAGAGGACCTCCATTCAGTTCCTGACCCTGTCATGTCTTTGTTTCCCACCTGTAAAAGCAGAGAAGCTGCCTTTCCTCTCCCCCAATGCCTACATGCACCTTCTCTAAGTCTTTAATTTTTAAATGGGGTCTGGCTTTCACAGTGCAGTGCACTTTATTAGCATTCTGATTGTATTTGGGGTCTAGGTGTTAATTCTAGTGTTTGTATTATTGTGATGTCATTTAGTATTACCACTTGTTATGGTAATATTAATGCTCAGCTGAGAAAATCCATTATGCTGGGATAAGACTGGGACTGCACATACCTTGTTTTGTCTGGGATATCTGTTCTATAGTGGCCATACGCTAGATCTAGGGGGAAAAAACTATCAAGAGGAGCATGGTGGCCTGCATTCTGTCCTCATTTGTGCCCTGCGCTGGTTCCCTAGTGATGTGCCTCAGTTTCTCAGCACGTGGGTGCAGAATAACAGCTCTCTTGTGATGTGAGACCTGGGTATTTGCTAAGTGTCCTGAGTCCTGGAAGAAGATTCCTTGAAAGCATGATGAATTGGTAGGACCAACTGGTCATTCAAGTTCAAGCTTTGCATGAGCAAATGAGTTCATGCACAAATGCGGTGTTTGCTGCAATGCCTCTTTGCTGTTGGTACCAGTTAGCTGGTGTGGGGGTCACTTCTTTTTACTGTACCGACTAACCTTGCAGTATTCCAGGGCAGGTAGGGTAATTTTCAACTCTGTTTTTTCTCTGATCAGATTTTAAAAGTTGTCTTGAAGGTGGAAATTCACACTATCCATCCAGAAACCCACCCAACCTTAGCTGATTTTTTTTTTCAACACATGCAGACAACTAAACCAGCCATTTAAAACTGTTGCAATTGAATGTTCAATTCATGGATTAGTGTGTCAAAAAGTAATTGTTGGAATGTGTTCCTGCTATATCAGGTAATGTGAGTCTAATTTGATTAAATCATTAAGCCTCCATTTTCCTGAAATGCTGGCTTTTGAATCTTTTTGACTTCTCACATTTGGAAAATGCCAATAGACAAAAGCTTGCACTTTAGAGTGGAACATGTGAAAATATCAGGTGCAACATGCAGGTGGTAAATCTGTTGGGCTCTTTAACAGCTTTATTGATTTTTGTCTGGTGATATTTCTGTCAGGAAGAGACATCTAATCCAACTTAAAGTGATGTTACATATAGCCCTAGCAAAAATAATTAGATGCTCCTTATCTGCAGTAAGTATGTTTATGCGCTATACTGTGCGGTTTGGGTACCATTCGTTATGCAGAGTGCTGAAATACCTCTGTTTCCCGGAGGCTGAGTGAATGTTATGTGGAGGTTTATTTACTCTTTCCACAGACATGGCACCCACAGTGATTAACGGGAACCATGTGCATTAACCCCCACAAAAAACCTAATTCCCAGATGAGTGAAACATCCCAGAGTTGACATCAGAGGGCCAAATCCTTCTCATAAGCTTATTTTCTAGACATTCCCATTGATTTCTTCATATTTGGGGAGTGGAGACAAAAGAGAGCTGAGAGTACCCAGAATAATCGCAGGGATAGGTAAACTCCCCAAATTGGCTCATAAACTTTTCAGAGAGTCCTTCTCAGGCTTTCTCTAGCTTTCTAATACTGGCTCCAACTTGGCTTGGCAGGTAACAGCAGGGTTTTCTTCTATGTTTTGTTCTCCTCTCGCGCTGATGGTTTTATTCCTCCATCACATGTTGTTTGAGCCCGATGGATGTGGAGCGAATGCCACCAGTAGACAAGAGCATGTCACAGTTTATCTTTCCCTTCTAAACCCAGTCAGCGGTGGCAGGTACGCAGGGAACAGCAGCGTTGAGTGCCTGTGGAGTGATGCAGTAGAGGTCAGGATCTTCTCAGACTTGATTTTTGGGTAGAAGTGGTTCAGAATTGATTTCTAGAAGCCAATATATTAGTAGTATCAAGTTCATAAGTTCCAGCCTATCTGCCACATTTTTCTGCTCAGTATTAGTTGAGAGTAGCTGACTGGCTCTAACAATTAGTCAAGCTCTAATTCAGCCTATGTTGTACCTGACAGAACGCTCTCTTCCATCTGCCTATTCTTTAACAGAAAACATAGGCTTGTCTTTTTCTTTCAAATTCCATTGATATTACTTACTACTTGAAATTGTGTTAGTCTCCTGGGCCTCCTTATTTTCATGCTAGAGCTAGCTGGCAAGGATGGATACCTGTCATGACTTAACACACACATCAAAATAAAATGAAATGGGAAATTTGCCATTTGTCAGTAACAGAAACTACTGAACACAGAGTCATTCTCACAGCTTAAAAAAAGGAACAAGAAAGCTCTCATCTGCTAGAGTACATTAAAAAATATATTACAAAATGTTGAAGCTTCATCCTTCTTGCTGGCATTTCTGCGGCAGGCCAGAACGAAAGCTGGCACTGTCTCAGCAGCGGAGTTGGAAGCACGCAGAGGGACTGTGGCCAGCCCGGCGTGTGCCTGACTGATGCGCACCAGCACCGTGTTAGCTTGCTCAGTGGAGCTGCTCCGAGCGAGCGCTGTGCTCAGGATGCTGCCTGCCAAATCCCGATGTCTTAGAAATACTGATTCTTTCAGACTGAACCTTCAGTGTATGCAAGCAAGAATAAATAGAGATGTCAAAGGAGCAGCAATAGAGATACTCTGAAGTAATTTGAATAAGGACATTACGTGACCTTTCTAAAAATAAGTAATGAAGGGGGGATCTTTTGGGCAGTTATGTAGAAACTCTTTATCAGTGAGAGGGTATATAGGTGTTCTGTTTGCCATGGTGATTGTAAGGACAAGAAACAAAAATGGTATTAGGACTTTCAAATTCCTATATAACCTGCAGAAACTGAAATATTGTGAGCAAGTACAAATAATGTGTCCAGATCCTGAAGAATATGACAAATGTACTACAAAGAGGAAAATCTAGAATCTCAGCAGGGAAAACTAAGAAAGAAGGGAGGGAAAGGTAGTGTTTATCTTAGATAATAAGCCATTTAGAGAAAAAAACACAGAATTGTTCTTCAGAAAGACCTGTTACACACAGAAACAGTATACAAGTACAAAAATACACATTAATATAACTGATATAGACAGTGAGCAAATATCCACTCCAAAAATGTTAATCTGCTGTTTGAATGTCCTTGTTTGCAGAGAGCTGAATGTTGATGAAAACTGGAACATAAATCTAGGAGAAACATGTGAGGGAAGGAAAAAATGCAATGCATTTATCCAATTTATTTAAAGCCTGCTAATGATAGTGGATGGTTGTCTCTGAGATGCTGTTGGTAAAGCAAAGGCAGTGCCAAAATTATTTTGTGTAAGTGGCTTGTAGCTTTGGATGCACGACCCTTATCCCTCTCTCTGATGTATGCAGGATACAGTGAGCTACTCATCACTTAAACCTTTGATAGCAAGGCTGAGGGCATTTCTGAGGCAGACGCTTTCAGCCAAAGCTTACTGTGCTTTACATAAAATCCCTGGGTGAATTTCCAGACATCACATTAAATGTTGATCAAAGATGATCTGTCACTACAGTACTTGTGTGGTCCCTAACACTGCAGAAGTGGCTCCTGTTGTGCTTCGTCTTCCCAAGCCTGTGAAGAAGGGAAGCGTTATCAGCTCACTTTTTTTTTTTTTTAATTGATGAAGGGTCTGCAATGTCCCTTAAGCTTCCCTAAAATGCTGTATCCACAAATGAACCTGATGATTGTAATGCCAAGCAGTGCAATGCCTAATGTGAGGCATGGCTCCAGACTCTTTGACATCCAGTTCCTCTTGGTGGGATGGAGGGAGGTCCCCTGGGGTGATTCACAGCACACGGGAAGAACTGTTGGTGGAACTGCCAAGCAGTATGCCCAAAATCAGACTCAGAGGTGGAATACTGATATCCTGCTAATGACAAAGAAAGGGAGAGTGTTTCTGAGAGGAAGGGAACCTTGATTTTTCCCAGTACTTGGATAAACCCAGTTTCAAGCCTACTGCAATGTGAAGCAAGGCTATTGATGTGTGCTAGATGTTTGCAGATGTGAGGATGTTTTTTGCTGAGAAACAGAGCCCTCTTCTGTTAGCTGGCACCAATACAAGAGATTACACCTTTGTGCATCAACAATTGGACACATTCACAAATATTGAGAAGTCGTCCATCATCAGGCAATGATGCACATATACCTTAATGCATGGCAGTAGTTCTACTACTTATCTGTCAGCTCCCCAAGATTTTCCCTCAGTGTTCAATGCCAGTATTTTTGGTATTACTGTTTGTTCTGTAAGAAGCTCAAACTGTGCCTATCCCTTCTATGAATTTGAATTGGTAATGTGAACATTTGTGCTCATTATAACTCTGAAATGCTTCCTTTGTTGCCAGTAACTGACAAACCTGCGCACACTGCTCAAAAACCACTAAGTGCTATTTCTAGGATTGTATTTTGTTCACTGCTGTGCACAACAATATGCTCTTGCCTTCGCTAATGAAGTTTTACTTTAATGAAAACAATTAGAGATAGGCAAACAATGCAAAAATATTTTCCATGAATATTCATCCAGAGTCTTAAATTATTTTGCCTTAGTTATGTTTGCACTCATTCATTGTCCTCTTTTAGTGAAATTTTCCAAGATTCAATCTTTGATGCTTGAGTAATGAGGGAGGAAATTAAGTTTCAGCTCAGGGGTTACCCTTTTAAAGTTGTTTAACTTGTTTCCTATCGGTGCTTGCATTTCTGCAAGAATATCTGTGTCGGAAAGTAGTGTTGGACAAGAAATGTGCATCTGGTCAATGTAACAATGAGTTCAGAGGTGAGGCTTGGGCTGCATAGGGCCAAAAGCAGGAATTTCTGGAGGAGGAAAGAAGGTGAAGAGGTAAGTAGAACCGGTTACTCCAAAGGGGGAGACAGCAGCTGCTGAGGACAGGACTCCTGTGAAGGTGTTGGCTTTTTCTTTTTGTGTGTGTTTGTGTTGGGGTTTTTTTTACTTTCATTGCAAGTTCAAGAACTTCAAGTTCAACAACTGTTGCTTCTGAACAGAACCCTGATCAATGCACATGTGCCCACAGTGTATAGAGAAAGAGAACTTCCAATTTCAGTATTTAAATAGAAAAATAAAATGGAACTTCTGACTTCTGGGAAATGCCACTGAATAATCCCAGACAGCAAAGAAAGCGGAGGGGTTAATGATCTGGTTTGAGATGTTTTCCTGAAGAGAAAAGCAGCAGCAATTAAATCAATTATAAACTCTTTGCTAAATTCTAATTACATTTAGCAGTAGAGGCTCTGCTGAGGATTTCAAGCAGGCTGTGGAACCTTTCATGTGTACAAGTGTTGGTGCAGACATCTCCTGTGGGAGCATCTGAAATCTCAAACCATGTTAAGGCTGCTTGGTGGTCCATGGGAAGCCTTCAGTCAGTCTGCAATGAGTGGGGATCCCTCTGCACTGGGGAAGAGGCAACTGCTGCCGCTGATGTTAGTGCTCGGATTCTAAAGGAATCTCCACACAAGGCAGATGTTACCCAGAAATTGTAGGAGTGGTTCTTTTTCCTTCACTCGTTCCCCTCCTCAAAACACAAATCACAGCTTCCATGTTAAATTTCCATGAAATTTCAGTGGAGAAATGAGTTTTCTTTTAAATTCTTCTTCCTTTAATTTCCCACAAACTTTTCTGTTCTTAAAGTTTATTCTAGGCTGCTTAGAGGCTTCCTGATCAGGAGTCTAAACTCACTTCACACCTGTGCCGTAAAAGTTCAGTGGTTAAATCAGAAAGCAAATAGATACAGCAGTCAAGATGAGAAAAAGATGCTTCCTGGCCAGTTTCTCTAGCATGTCTCATAAAGACAATTTTAAAAAAGCAAAACTATCAAACAGATGATCCTTAAAGGTCCCTTCCAACCCAAACTATTCTATGGTTTCTGAGGCAAGGAGTCACTGGTTGATGATAAAACAACTCAATTTTTATTGTTTGAAAGTTTGGGACAGTGAGGAATATTGAAAGATAGATGTGAAGACCTTGCCATAAATACAGAGAGCTGTTATCTTGAGGGCTTTAGGAATTAAAGCTTAAATCCGACCAGCTGATGTATAAGCCAGGTATGTAAAAGCAGATTATTATGCATTTCATATAGAAGTCTCCCACAAGGTCATTTGAAGTTACAAACCATTTGGTTTTTTTATTCTGCATAGTTTCTTCCAGTCCTCAAGTTCAGAGACATTCAATCAGTAAGACATAAGAAAAAGTGGAAACAAGCTCTTTTATTTTCCACAGCATGGTAACTGAACAGAAATAGAAGAGCCTCAATGGAGCGAAGCTTGAGATAGTTTCTGATTTCAATGTAAACAGCTGCAGAAATCCTCTTAGTGCAGAGAAATTATTAAAATGAAAATGCCCTAAAGTATTTAAAGGACATTACTTAGTGTCCTGGTAGTTGGTTGTGGTTAAACTAGCCCCTTTGTTGTTCATTATCTAACTATATGGAAGTGTGTATCTAAATCAAAAAGACTGTTGTAATCACTTTTAAATGTTACTTAGATTGCAACCTTGACCTTTAATGTGAAGGTTGCACATCTCTCTGATTGCAGGGCAATACCTGAAAACATATGTTGTAGATGGTGGTGTGGGGAGGTGGGCACAGGGAAGCATGCCGTAATGTCCTGTTTGCTCATATAAATGAAATATTTTTGCTGGGGTACCAGGAGAGGAGACAGTGGAGCTGCAGCTGGAGAGGGCATGTTGGAAGTGGCAGGAGGGGTGGTGTGGAGGAGGGAGATGTGCTGTGTACACCTGGGGCCCTGACTATAATGGAGCACTTAAGCATGTGTTTCAGTTCATTCCTATTCAAGAAAAGCTTTTAGGAATGCAAATTATGAACCTTGAAATGCGGTGGCTGGGCAGTTAAAGCTGCTTCCTCCAAAGGCCAGCTGGCAGCACGAGGGTCTCCTGTCCCTCCTGCGAGACCCCCTGTCTGACTCCTCATTAGACTGCGAGAAAACACTTCGAAACTCAAATCTCTCCTCTTCCCTCCTTGTCTCGCTGCCTCAGAACTGGCTGCTAAAATCCTTATGGTTTTGCATAATTAATGTTACTAAGCTGAATCTGGTATCTGCAAGCATAAGAATAGCCATTGCCTTCAGTAGTGTTTGGAGAGTTTGGGGTTGGGGGGGGGGGTTTAAATTTTTATGGGAAGGATGGTGTGTACTTTTGTGCAAAAATAAGGCATGAGGTTCACCTTTGACAAAAGCTTGCAACTTTGTACACCAAAAAGTCTTGATGGTTGATAAGAATGTCTTTGAATGATTTCCAGCTTCTTCTGTGTCAACTCAGACCATGTTTCCCACTGGCTCCTGGTATCTCTGTGTCACTAACGCATGCTTTTCAAGGGCCTTTTTCAAATACTCTTCCAAGGTCCAGGCTGAATACTTGGAATCAGATTCACTTGATGTAAAATATTGAGTATTTACATCATATATATATATATCATCTTTACATTTTCTCCCCTTCGGTTCCCATTTAAGGATTTTGGTGCTAGTCAGCCTTTCCACGTAGTGTCAGCTCGTTGTCAGAGGGCTAATACTGAAGCCTCTTGTTCCTGCAGTTCAGTAATAGACACTGGGGAAAAACAGGAGTGGTTGGCAAAACCCATTTGAGCAGAAAGGGTTTTCCCTGAGATTTTTCTTTTATTTAAAAGCTCCAGCAAACTCATTGCTAGATCAGCAGCTGCTCTGAATTGTGTTCCAGGAAAAGACTTTTTAGAGAGACTTTGTTGCTGTAATGGAAAATCTTTTAAGAAACAGACACACGTAGGCTGTTTTTCATAAGGGAAGTATGTCTTTGACTTCGGTAAACTCCCAGGGTTTGTATTGTGTTAATTATAAAAACAAAAGGACAGGATCGTGAGTGCCCTACTAACACTGCTCCAACAGAGTACTTGATTTGAAGCACAACCACCATTATTCAGAAGCTACAATTGCTTGTTCCTGTTCTTTGCTCTAAGAGGCTCTAAGGCTGGTGGTGATGGGCACTATTGAAAAGCTCCTCCTTTCCTCTTCCCATCCAAAAGGTTTTAGATTATTGCTTCTATGAATTAGCATTTCTGTGTTTGTTTTGCCTTTTTTTTTTTTTTTTTTTTTTCTCTTGTCACTGATGCATTGTGCTGGCTGGTTTGTTTTGAAAGGAAAAATAATCAACCAGCCTGGCATAGTGATGGCTACAAAGATTTGTTCCACAAATCGTAAACAACCTGTTTCCTGTCTTTGACGTATAGCTTCAAAATATGCAAGACATTAACAACTACTTTTTAACCATTCAGCAAAAGATATGAGCTGTGGCTATTGTGCAAGTTTAGCATATAAATACTATGGTAGTTTGTGTACCTACAAATCCTCATTTGTGTGCTCCTCTTTGTAATCAATGAGCATCCTTTGTTATAGGTGTTTGTAAAGCACTGGGTGTATTGCTAGAGCAATACCAATGATAAATAACATTCACATCCAGAAGGATAATAAGGCACTACTGTGCACTCCAACCAACAGCTAAATATTGCACCAGAAAGGCCAGCTAAAACCCAGGCTTTAGATTATTTCTCCCCCTTTATGTGGAAGGTTGTGCAACAACTGGAAGGTCAGCAGTGATGTTCCTTTCACTGCTCCAGCAGGGAGGTTATACACCAGCCTGACTGCAGTAAACACTTTTCAGATATTTCTTGGCAGCTTGCGGGGTTTGTGCAGCATACATTATTAATGCAGATTTAGAATTTTGGGGTTTGAGCTGAATGAATCAATTTGCACTTTAATGCAAATCAAATCAACTTTACCCAATTTGGGAACAGCTAGCTGAGCCGTGGAAGCTTTTTAGAGCTTCTCTCAGTTGAGCAAAGAGCAGCTGTAATTCTTGTCACATAGGAGACATCTTCTGTCCCTTGGTGACCTCTTTTGGCTTCTCTTCCCCACTGAGATTTGTTGTGGGAACCTAACTTTTCTGAAAGATGTAGTCTGGGGAAAGAGAAGGCGTTAGATTTAATTTATTCCCTGCTTGATATCTTCTCCTATATGTCTTCTAACAGTGCTCTGGATTTACCAACCTTTGTATTCAGTATAATCCAAATTTGGATGCTGCTTAGTTGTGTTGTGTAGAGCCTAGGTAACTCTTTGAATTGAGTTATTTTATTGCTATTAATTCTCTTTTGAATGAGTCTCATGATTTTTTTTTCTCCTCACCACCTTTCTGCCCTGCCCTGTTAATGGCTAAGAAAACAACTAAATAAACAGGCCTGTAAAATTATGTCCAGTTTGCAGCAAGAGGTGAAATTTTTTCCCTTAACACAAAAAGTAGCAATTTCCCTAGGAGTCTTTTCCAGAGCTGGATGAATGCTGATCTCTTCTCTTTATTTTTAACTGACTTTTAAAACCAATTATCCTTTTTTTCTTCTGCACTCCATTTTGTATTTTTGCTCTCTAATATTTTACCAGATGAATTAATTGGTCAAACACAATTGTTCTTGCCCTTTGTAGTGTATCCAATCTCCTAATCATTTCTTACAGCAGCTCAGGATTTGTTCCAAGTGACACCTTTCTCAAGCACCCATCCTTTTTTGTTTTCTTCCTTTTTTTTTCCCCCAAACTAAGTTCTTTTCACACTAAGGCTATAGATCATGGCATAATTCAAAAAATAACTGTCCAAAACAGTTAGACTTGAGTAATCATTTAAAATAAAAAAATGGGAGAGTTTGTGGGTTTATTTTTTAAATTCATACTCAAGCATCTGCACTGGTTGCTGCAGTGCTGCTAGACCAGAATTAGCAGTACATCTTCATCTACCGAAATACTTAAACGCTTTTAAATATGTTCATATGACTTTTCACAAAGTAACAAACTTCAGTTTTTTCAAGTCCAGTCTTTTAGGACATGGAAGCATGGAGTCAGGGATGCTAGGTAACTTGTCAGTCTCTTCCAAACAGTTGCCTTTTTAATGTCTGGCTAAAGACCAGAACCAAAGCCAGGAATTAATTGGTGAACAATTCCAGTAAGAAGCCAAACTGGGAAGTCTGTGTCCTGCTCCTGGATGATGTGCAAAACACAACTGCAGCTGCAGAAGGTCCTTCTTCTTTCCTATCTGCCTTCTGATGGGTTCATGCAGTCATTAGTGTGGATTTCTCCAAGTTCTGTTAGTACATAACAGGGAGGAAAAAAAAGTGCACTGTTCTTTATTCATCATTGTAGGTCTGCAAACACGTGTCAGGGTTGGCACAGATGCAATGAAGGCACCCTAATTAGCCATTAGTGTTCACACATTTTATTTTTTGTAGTTTTACTTCAAGTGTCAAAAACCACAGGCGAGGTTCTTCAGGATGAAGTAGTTCAGAGCATTCACTGAGGGTCATACTTTGCTCTTCTGCCCCTAGAATGAAACTTCTTTCAGTCTCTCTAATTAACACAGATTTACTGGAAAGATAGTTTTGTAAAATTCATATTAAGTCACTGGAAGATGCTGCAGACAACTCAAGCAGTCTGCCAACAAAAAGCTTTTTTATTCTTGCTAATTATTTTTTAATGATACTATTAGTAGTTGGAACTCATTGTACACAGCATAGTCCAGATAAAGACCTCAGCAAGTTTTACATAATAGTAATGTGAAGCCTCATAACACATTTAAGATGAGGGTGAGTGGGTTTCTTTTCTAGCCATTTTGTACCCAAGTCACACCCAGGGTAATGTGCTAATCCCAAATCAAACTCCATCAGAGCCACAAGCTTGAGTTTAAAGGTCACTTGGCTCCGTACACTGTTCACTGTTTTACTCCATTGTGTGGTTTTGTTCCCTTTGTCGTGGTCTCCCAATGACCTTGGTGCACCAGTTTCGTCCTGTGCCCTTCACCTGTGTGAGAAATTGCTGCTGGAGATCTCCCTGCTCCAGCACCAGACGCTTCAACCCTGATTAAGCAACCACAGGCAGGGAAGGAAATATTTGCATGTAGTCTGCCAATGATTTAATATATACTGCTTCACCCAGGAACAAACAAGAAGCAAATGAATCATGATTTTGCAAATTGTGAAGCTGCTGAAAGAATAAAATTAAATATAAGCAGTGTAATGTGTTCTTGAACTGCTCGCCTCTGCTGTGAGTATCGAGTGGCCCAGACTGGCGAGAGGTGGGAGCCCCTGCCCCCCCAGATGCCTGTGATTGTTATTCATAAATATTTCTGGCCCAGCAATAAATTGTCTCTCAGGGCTCCAGAGCAGCAGCCTTTAGCCAGACAGCTAGGAAACCCTGTCTCATATGAACTTGTTCATTTGCAAGGGTTTTGGGCTACAAGTTTGTCTTTCTTTTTGCCTGTGTTTCAAAATAGTCTTGCGCATTTTAAAAAATAAAAAGCACAAGTATTAAAAGCTCTTTGTCACCCTGTGCTAATTAAATTTATGATGAGAGCTGATTAGAAAAAGGAGTTTTGTGGGTTTTTGAGAGGAGAGAGATAGGACTCAGTTGAGACTGAGGATGGGGGAGATGACTTGTCTACTTGAAAAGCTCTTTGGCTTTTCTACGGGAAAAGCTTCTTTCCAAAGCACCAGGAAAATCTTTAGGGATAAGGAACTCAACATGAGTAGAGGAGAAAGACCTGTCAAAAGACTTATTTATGTATCTGAGACTAAGACTGTGGATAAGAAGATCCTAGCTTGGAAAACAGTGACCTGCCATCTGCCTCTTTCTCAGTGTTTCCTGCAGCAGGGGGGAACCACAGCTCTGCTCAGCTCCTTTCTTCAGAGATGCTCTGACCTTCTCTTCCATATCTTCTCTTTAATCAGATCTATGCGAAGATAGAAGTTGCAATGCGTGAAGTTGCTGTTGTCCCTTGCATGTAAAATCAGCTGTTCTTATGTTCCTGTCCAGTTCTTGGGATTTAACTCTGTACTTTTATTCTGTGGCCAGGCTGGCCTCAAAACAAGTGGTTCTCCAGCAGTATTTTGTTTAGACAAAGACATTCTTCACTGCCATTTTTAACATATTTTTTGTGCTTGAATCTGTGCATGCAAAAACAAATGTCCTTTCTCACTGTCTTCTGTAGAGGGACTTTAAATTTAAGCTTTTTTCCTTAAGTCATGGGCAGACACGTATCACACAGAGGGAAAATAGGTAAGCTTTGAGATGTTGTTTTTGAGCTCACAGGAAAATGAGATTCAGTAGTCATTAATTCAAAAAATTAAATCAATCCATTGTAAAGCTGTGGCTGCAGTAGGTGGTTTTCCTTGGCTGTTAAATTGTTTTTGTACCTCTCTGCACTTGAAAGATAAACTATAGGGAGTGGATTTCTGCAATATGTCATTCTGCTTAAAAGCTTTTTACCTTTGATATTAAAAAAAAAAAATCAAAAACCAAAACACAGTGAAGAAGCAAATCAGCTGGTCCAAAACCAGCTCTTGGTGCTGGTTGGGAAGCGTGCTGAAAGGCAAACACAAAGGCTGCAGGCCACAGGCTCTGCAGAAGAGGGGTAAATTCTGCCCCTTCAGATTAGTAACTGAAACAAGAGTAACATTTTAAGGCTGGCAGGTATGATTTTTTTTTTTTTCCCCCCTTTCCCTCTTCAGGCTGTAAGCAAGGGATTAGAACTCCTTGCTGTTAAGACAGAAAAATCAACCCCAGCGGAACAACCAGTGCCAATTGTCATGGTCCTTCTGTGTGGACGGCTGTCAACGGGACTGGCTGCACCGTGACAGCCTGCGACACAGCACAGCCTCCCAAACGGGGTTCTTGCTGCTTTGCTGTGTATTGACAAGTGAGTAGGTGGTGAGCCATAGTACTCATCACTGATTCTTTTCTTAGTGGGTGTTGAGTTACTTAAGTACTTGTTTTCTGTTCCATAGCGTTATTGTCTACAGTGATTGATATTTTTTATTTTTTTTAAATAGCTGTCCTCTTGTTGTGTGGCCCGTCTCCTGGTTTGTGCTGCCTGCTACATGCTAATGCTTGGTACCAGGTCAGATAATGGGGGGAGATCAGAGTCATACACAGCTCTGAAGTGACATTAGATCACTTCGTGGTGCTGCTGACCTACCTGTTCTGCTGGAGCCTTTTGCCTTTCAGACATCTGTAATCATTTTCTGTATTGTCTGATTGGATTTCTTCATAACGTAGTTGGAGTTTTTATATTTCTTCTTATTGTTTGCTTGATGTTAATCAAGAGAAAACCTGTTAAAGAATAAAACACTTCATAATTTTCTATAGTTTCTTTTTAACTGTTTGCTGCCCATTTCTTGAGGACAGAGTTGGCAGATGTTGGGCCACCTGTAGTCATTATAGCTGGATCTAGGGCTGAATTTCAGCTAGCAGTTTTTGGAAGCCAGTGGTGCTGTAGCTGTCTTAATGGTTCTGTGCCCTTTTGGGGCATTGCACTGAAAGTATCAAAATGCTAACTTTTTTTTCCTCAGTCTGTCAGTCCGTTTTCTGTTTCTAAAATTCAGTCCTATGCCATGCATGTCAAAGTTGGATGTGCAACCCAATTGTGGACCAAACTGAGGACTAGTTTGGTGCTTGGATCTGGAGCTGTACGCTTGCTTTTAGAAAGGCAGCAGCACAGCTACATAGCAAGCTCTAAAACAATTCCTCACAATGAGTGTTTTGGTATCAGGAAGCTTCAACCTGCATCTTCTATAGAAAATAGTCTCACAAAGTACTGTTAAATGCAGATCCAGAACTGGGTGAGCAGAAGCTTTCTGTGTCAAACTGGGGTATCAGCACATAGGCTGGAAGCCAGGGAAGTGAAGCGACACGAGTTAACTTACATTTGGTAAAGGCAGATTTTAGCTTTGTGTTGCAAGGCAGCTTGCCCAGCAATAGTTGGGTTTTAATTGCTCCACATTTTTAAAGCAAGCAAATCTTAACAGGAGCATCTGTGATAAAAATGAACTGAAAATGTCAACTCTCTTGACATCAAACAGCCTGTCTTTCCAAGCCTTTTTTGTTCTTGAAGATGCAGTTTTGTTCTGTTACACCAGGTCTGGTTCTTGTTAGTTCATATAGAATTACGCTTGGAAATGAAGGGCAGACTGCAACTCTTGACTATCATTCTTCTTCTTTGCTCTGTAATTACCAACACAGATCAATCTGGAAAAAAACATGTACCTACTTTAATTTTCATTAACAGCTGAACCATACCATGTTTCTAAAGGGACAAGGCCTAGTAAGCACACTTCTTGTCTCTCTATTCTATTTAATTTTTTAATGTCACTTGAATGCTGTAGACACCTCAGTAGGTAATCAGGATATCCTTAATTAGAAAATCTATTTAATTGGGACATCTTCCAGGGAACTGAATTAAGCCTAGTGGTATTTAATCATATTGCTTGGGGGAGGTTCAGTTTCTGTTACCCACATGGCTATTGACAGTGTGTTTTGGGAACTTTTCCGCTACCCAAAATACCACCTAGGTGGGACAAACCCTGCTCACCAGAGTGAGGGAATATTGCTCATAGGTTCTCTTCAGTCAACCTGTAGAGTTGCCAGAGCAGCTGCTTCAGTTATGTGCAGAACAGGATCCTAAGCTGGACCTGGCCCAGGTAAAACTCGCCCTGTTCAGAGACCTCAGAGCAGGGTGATGCCTCATGGCAGTTCTCAAAGTGCCTGAGCCTGAAGTGTTGCACAGAATTCTGTAACTCTGGGGTTTAGCTCTGGATGCTAATACCCCAGCAGCACTATAAAAACTTTCCTGCATAGGCTAACTTTTTGGTTTTTAATGCAATTCCTCACCAACTAAAGCGGCATGGAACATATCATAGTACCGCTTGATCTGAGCTTTAAATTGGATCAGAAGGTATATACCTCTTTGATACATAAACTTATATTCAAATCCATGCATCAGTATTTTTCAAGGTTGTTGATTGTGTCACAGTATGATAGCACACTATTCGAATGGAAAGCAGGGGGAGGGAAAGGCTTAGATGTATCGCTTCTGACACTAAAGCAACACATGACAGTGAAAAATGAGAATTCAAGCATCAGTGCCACAGCTAGAATTAATTTGTGGTTCTCAGTGTGAACTGTTGATGTGTGATGACTGTGTATTTATGTTAAAAATATGTCATTGCAATAGAACAGCGCTTTAGTTAACTGGGTCCATTTTCAAATGAAAGCATCAAACTTGCAAATCAAGCAGTTTGTTGTTAATTCCCATATTTTAATGTTTCTTCTAATGAAAGATATTGTCTCTGCATAACTCAAAACTTTAAAAATGCTGCATGAGAATGTCTGGAATATCTGCCAGCATTATGAGTTTAAAGATGTGGTGCTAGAATAAAATCTAAGCTTCCCTCAAATTATCACACACAAGAATTTTACCGATGGAAACATTATTTGTTAAATGAGATGTACATACTTCAAACAGACTTTCTTTAAATGAGGCTTATGGCATCTCTGCTTTCTTAATTTCCTAGGCTGCCTCCAACAGCAAACTTTATTAACGTGTCCAGTATCTTACAATAATTTGCATTCTCTTGCTCTCTAAGGGCAAGGTGTTTGATCAATTTTGCCTAAAAACCCTAAGTTTAAAAAGTTAACATTCACAAAATCAAATACCAACAACTTGATGTTTCTAGTGTCGTTACTTGCACTGCAACTCTTGTTCTTCCTCTCACAAACAAGAAAGAGAGATGTTATACAAAAACCAAACCCTGCAACTTACAGCAGGTGCATATGAATTAACCAATCTCGACTCTTTTCCAGTTTTTATGGATAAAAGTGAAGCCAATTAGTCTTTCATTTTCTGGTGGAGAGTAACTTGGAAATGTTAAGCACCATAGCAAAATTTCAATTAAGTACACGAGTTACTTTTCTGTTTGACAGTCACTTTTGGTACATGGCTGGTATAATTAGCGACATACCTGGCATGGTGAAGACTGGCATGAATAATGTAACAAATGTAATGCCTTTATTTCAACCTTCTGGTTGCAATACTTGGCTTTTATCCTTAATGAGTGCATAAGATCAGGGTTTGTTAGTGCTTCGTATACCAAACAGATAAAACTTCTCACTCTGAAGAACAGGTGTCTAACCACACTAAGTGCTACATCCTAACTTCTGACCTCAGGGTCCCATGGCAGCCTCAGCTCTGCAGCTGAGGAGATGTGCAAAGGCAGATGTGTACAGACTTTATACATGTCAGCTCCTGAGCCACCCACAGGAGCCTCCAGACTGATGAGAGAGGCTGCTGCTTCCCCACATATGACCCAAAACATACTCTAGCTATGTTTGTCTAAGCGTTGCCCACACATTAAAGTCCTACTTTCCACCTCCCCTCGCACATACATGCTCCTCTGTCAGTCTGTTCCCGGACATCCCTGTGAAGTAATTGACAGGAGCAGCCTAAACCAGCACAAACTCAATTTAAACTGGCACACAACGAGCCAAAGAGCAGCTTGCGCTGAAATGAATTAGATTTCTAGCTGACTTAAAACTTGCACAACTGCTGAGCATAAACAAAGCTGAACGTCAAACCTGGGCCTGTGCCGTTCCATTTACAAGCAGCTGCCTGTGAGCACAGCCTGCCTGTTGCAAGATGTTTCTGTTGATTTTTCAATGACATTGTCCCACAGATAGTAAGGGCTGTCTTGTCATCATGAGATTTGAAAAGTAGCTTGAAGTACATTCAGCAGCAGGCAAATACTTAAGCTGGGCAGTCCACCAGACTGGTCCATCCATCTTGAACCTGAAAACTGTATTTCTCATAATCTTTGAGTGAAACCATTAACCAGGCTCAGTGCTTTGTGTTTTGAATTACCTTGAAAAGCAATTACCTTTTAATCCTTTTATTCTGGTTTTCAGAAGCAGCATTTAATGCCAGTTTGAGAGATGAGCAATTGCAGCAATTTCTTTGGACCTGGTCACATCAGGAGTCCGTTGAGGCAAAAATCCTGTAACAATGCTGGAGGGAAGGGGTTGGTGGTGGAAAACAGCTGGGCTCAAACCTCAGCCCAGGCTCCCTGTGAGCTGGGGCAGCTTCTGCTACTGCAGAGAAGACTTCTGGCAATCAGAGAGCACAAACGCAGAATGAATTTGAATAATTGCATCCTTGCTTATACACAAGTGGTGCATAATAGATATTTACAAATCAGGCTGCCTTTCAGACATCAACACAATTTTATGTTTGGAAGATGGAGTTCTGCTAATTTCATTTTGTACTCTAAAATGAAAACGAGCAAAATGAAATGAGGTTCAGTACTGATTCTGTGCAAATCTTTCCACCGTAGATTGCTGTAAACAAAATAAGTGTATGTAACCCCTTTTATACAGCCTTCATGAATAAGATCAGAAACAGTTTTTATCCATTGGAGCTTGTAATGCTGGATAAAACAGATGTCTGGTGCTTTAACTCAAAGCAGAGCTCTGAATGAGTTTTGATCGTGGAAGCTTTTTCCACTGATGGCTTTAACTCTGCTAGTTGGGGAGCAAAAAAACTTAAAATCTTTGGTTTTAGACTTGGTCTGCTAGCTTGTTCTCTGCTTGTTCCACTGGAAATCTTTCTGAAAAGACAAGTATACTTTTGAGATATTCTGTACCAAGTTGGGGGGGCAGGGGAAGAAGTGAGATTCAAATGATTAATTCTTCTTGTAAGAGTTGTTTTAGTTTCACTTGGTGTATTGAAACGGGATATTTAACTATTTATGAGGAATTCACAGGAGTGGTAAAAAGAGAGGAAGGAGTTTCATTTCCTGGGATATTTCACATACTGTTTTGAAAGAAAAGAATTCAGTCTGAAAAATCCCATTTCTTCCTTGGTTTTCTTATCTGTGTGTTGGGTTGGGAACAATGTATCTCACCCCCAGAAAGAATTGGATATCCTGACTGTGAGTGGCACAGTATACATGGTATTACTTGACTTTTTTTTTTTTTTAACCCACAAGGGTATTAGAAAAGACCAGGTCTTAAATTAAGCCCTCAAGGCCACCTTTTTTTAGTATTTTTTTTTAAACAATTTTTAAAAACCCCTAAAAGATCCAGTACCCTGCAGCAAGTACATAACAGCACTAGACAATAGCTGAACTAATAAATGGTCAGGACTGTTTCTTTTACATCTGGACCTGGTGGTGTGGAGGACCAAGCTGGCACTCCTGGGTGGGTTAGCTGAGAGCAAACACACCTCTTGGAGCATGGGGGAGAGGAGGATGCAGACAGACGGGGCTTGTTGCCCTCTCAGAAATGCAGCACGTGCTTCCCTGCACGAGGCCAGGGTGGACTCTGGACCCATCAAAAACACTTCTGTAGCTGATTTGTGGACATACTCTTGTAGAATCCAGGCCAGGACATTTTCTGAGACAGTAACATCATCTGCTCTCTTCTCTGTTCGTGCTCAGTTTCTTTCTCCTTTGTTCTTGGCCCCATCCCATCTCTTCAAATTTTAGTGACCCCACATTACACAATTTTTGCTCGGGAAATAACTTCTATTGAAGGCATAAGAGAGGTCTTGCTGCTGTGGACTGCCCTTTCCCCTGTTATAGCAAGTGAATAATTCCCCTAGAATCCAAGCTGCTCATAAGCTGCAGCGGCAGAATGGGGTCCCAGGGTTTAATCCAGTGACTCAGTACATTGTTATTTAAAAGGCTTTTCTGTAGAGGGGAAAAAATGTTTCAAAAGTTTAATACTTTGTAGAGATAAACTGTTCCTTTTAAGTCATTGTCTTGTTCTGATACATCATCTCTGGAGAAATAATTCAAAACACTTTTTTGTCCCTCTCTGTGCTGCCTGCAAGTGAAATACTTAAAGCAGGCTGCACGCTCTAATACTGAATTCAGAGTAGGAACTTCTGTGAGGTTAGGGCTCACATCTTTTTTCCCTCCACTGTTTTTTGTTCTCTGTGCTTTTTTTTTTTTTTTCCCCTCAGATGATCCTCATGTTATAGGAGGTCAGAGCAAACACAAAGTTCCTGTTTGAGAGAAACAGAGGTATCCAGCAAGCAGTGATTTAAAGTAACAGCAGTAATTCTGTGGGGAACTTGCAGCTGCTTGGCATGCTGCTGGTCCTCCCCTCCTACCCAGAGACAGGAGTGGTCGTGTTAGAAGGGGCCTAGCATCTACATGTCCTGGGATACTGTGGTTTAAAAAAAAAAAAAAAAAAAAAAATTCCAAATGGGAATGAAGGCAAAGAATCTCCAATCACCTATAAAATGAAATCAAATAATTTTTAGGCCCATTGCAATATTTAACATCAGTAGTATAGCTGTACCATAGAAGAAATGACTAAACAGAGCTATTTGAAACAAAAGAGAAATTACTTGCTCAGAAGGGAACAAATTGAAACATTTTCATCTTTTCCAAATGCCCTTATTTATGTCCTGAAGTGAAGTTTTCTTGAAACGCTCACCTGCTGGGGGAAGTGCATTTCTAACTAAATAGCTTAGAAGAGAAACTTTTTGTTGAGAATCCAGAAAGGATTTTAAATATGTATGTACAAGGATGACAATCGTGTTGGTGTAGTACAGATGTCAGCTGCAGGTTGCCTCAGTTTAAGGGGAAAACCCCTCTCCCCACAGCTGATCCCCAAGTCTGTGTACCCTGGGATGTCTGAGATGTTCTCCTACAGCCACTGCCCTTGGTCCTGAGCTGGTTGTGCCACCTCAGTGCAGTGCTGAGTCCTTCTGTCCCTGAAATAACCCAAAAATTATTGGGGAAACATCAAGTTTTATGATTAGCTTTATTATTTGTCATTATTGTCTTCTGTATCCATCTGGGCCAGAGTTTTGTATCTCGACTAGAAATCATTTTCATGCCTGTCAAATGACCAGACTGCTAATGCCACAAGTATGGCTGCGTGCCAGGAGCTGGCCTGAATTCTGAGTCTCGCCCTGGGTCGGAACAAGCTGCAAAGACTGGGTTTTCCCTGCGAATGTTTGTGGCTAGAGGTCGGGATTAGTGATTTGCAGGGAAATGAGCAGCTTCACAGTGGGTAAAACAAGCAGAGGATGGAATTGGACCAAGCCTGAGAAGTGAAATCTTAAAATGCATGGCACCTGAGGTCTTGTTGAAGACTGGGCAAGTTTCCAGTGAATAATGGATGCTTTTTGTAATTTTTCGAAGGCAGCAATCCCTGGGAACCACAGAAAGGAAAACACTGATTCATTTTCAAACTGTATTTTTCAGACTTGGAAACTGAGAGCTTTTACATTTGATTGGGACCTAAGAACCACAGATGGTGGTTTTTCTGGCCTTTTTGCACTGGAAGTTTCCACACACATTAAGCTTTGAAGGCTGCAGAGTTTCACTTTAAAAGCTAAATCACATTTAAATTGTGGGGGCATATAATAGCCCATGAAAATGCTAATGCTCTTTTTCTGATGTTTATATGCCAGCCAGCAAAAACTGAGCCAGAGACTTGGGGATCCCCACTGAGCAGCCCAGTCTTTTTTTTCTTCCTCCTGGCAAAGTACAACTTGCTCACTAATTTGCTAAGAAGAAAATCGCTTTGGGGCATAAGCCTTAACCAGAGGAGTTAAGCTCACTCACAGTAATAGTGTCATTTGAGTTGCCCATACTCTGTAGTTTACAAACACTGGTATCAGTAGGCTATCTTTTAGGGTTTCATCAATTAGAAAAATGTACTGGACCAGGAGATAATAGCAGAACAGACCATATCTTCCCATGTGGGTGAATATAAATGCATCGGGCTTACAGAAGACTCAGACCCAAGTTTGGGGCTGCAAAAGTAAAATTCATTGGGATGCACTCAAACATGTCAGTTGGAAGTTTTGCCATACAAGCACGTTACTCTTTTATAAGGGTATGACTTCCTGTCAAGCACAGAATACAAGTATAAACCTCAATATTAGATACAGCAGTAGGTAACTTAAATGTTTAATGTGCCCTATGCATCTCTACGAGTCACCTGTTAGCAGCTGCAGGCAGCCGTTCAGAGAGAGATCAGGACATGGTGTAGCAGGGTTTGATCAGCTCTTGGGGTGCGGGTGGGTTTTGAACAGGTAGGATATTGTGAACCCAAATCATTGAAGAGTGAGCCTAGTCTGCCTTTCTATCCCCTAGTAGATAAGTTGTGTGGTTTTTTTTTTTTTCTTAACTGTAACTTTAAAAAGAAAAGTGATGAGACTCTGCTACTTTTTAGGACTTTAATAATTTTTTTCAATATACTCTAGGAAGGAATGTACATAAAACTAAAAAAAAAAAAAGGAAGGGATTTAAAAGGTAGGAGGCTCATAATGATGTTCTGTTAAGATTCCTAGGATCCAAATTCCATGTTCCTTTTTCTTCTTTTCTTCCGGTATTTTATGTGACTGTTGTTTCATGAAGCCTTACAGCCAATGGACTCAACCGATACCTATTAGCAGGAAAGGAATAAAAATTGGGGTTGGTAGGACTACATTTAATTTTGTGTAATTAAAAAAAAAAATTCTTTTTAGAAGTAGGAAGTTATAGAGTAGTTTTGTCACACTTCTACATATTTCTGTATTTTTATCCATCCTTACATCTTTTTCTATTTTAATACATCTTCATTTGGTGCATCAAATAAAAGCAGTCCACAAACACCCTCCACGTGACACCTATATTCCTTATTACAAATTTCCTGTCTCTATGAAGGGGATATATTTTTTTTTTAAGGCTGCAGAGCCTCTTCATGAGACTGAAGCAGCACTGATGAATCAGGTCAATGTTTTTGTTGTATATCTGAAAGCAGTGTGTGTATATTTAATGGGTTCTAATATTTGATTTTTGCATATATGGCTTAGCTGGATTATGTGCTATAACTCACTTGATGCGTGGCTCCACTAGAGCTCACACTAGATACTAATCTGTGTTGAGATCAGGTTAATAATGTATACAACTTTTTCTGAGAGTCATCTCTAGAAGTAGCTTGGGATGTTATAAGGATTGGCTTACCTCCTTCTCTGAAGCGGTTTTTATCTGGAATAATGAGCTGACACCATCTGAGCCTCATTCCAAACCCAGCTCCTGTTGTTAGGTGCTGAGGTGCAGCAACATGTTGGGGGTAAGGACATCGCCAACGTACGGCTGACTTCAGTGGCCGCTTAATTTAAGGGGGGAATGGGAAGGATGTGAGAGTGTGCTGTAAAAAAGTCTTAGTGGTGATTCCGGTTACTAAATCCTTGTTGCAGAGGTCCGGGTGCTGCCCTGGCAGGGCTCCATTAGCTCCTGAACGTGAGATAGGTCTGAGGCCACAAAGGGGTGCTCTGTGTGACCTGGGGGAAAGTCTCTTTGCTCTGGGGTCTAGGTGCACAGTGCAATAGCCGCCAAATCCCCCAGGTGTGTTTGAGGAGATGGTGTTCACTGCTCCCCTCCTGGCAACTCGGGCCTGGCCCTGAAATGGCTTCTGCTTTGCTGCTGCCTGCGTGCAGTGTGACAAGGAAAGAGTATTTTCTGCTCGGTTATACAGGATCCGTCACTATTTCCATCGCAGTGCCCTGTTCCTGGCACAACAGTGCTAATGAGAACAGCAGACGACAATTAAACATTCAGGTGCAATCGATGTAATGAGGAATATGGGTCAGAATTGCCTCTGTTGTCATTTCCATCACATTAAATTGCAAGCCTGGCATTTGGTGTGCCCTCCTCTAATGCTGATTCTGAGCATTAAGGATGAGGCTGATGGGACCTCCTCAAGCAGCTGTTTGGTAATTCGGCTGGGAAGCGCTCTCTCCGCAAGCAATATCACACTCTGCTCAGTTTGTTAAATATATGGTGAGGAATTTACAGGCTCAGGCTAGAAGAGGTGGGTAGTGTAAAGCTATGTCACGCAAAAAGAAGATTGTGCCCGCAGAAATAACGATCCTTTCCATGGGTGCACATTTCCCCGCAGGGACGGTGGCTGTCAGCCAGAGTGGAGAGTAGCGTGAAGTTGA
Source organism: Pterocles gutturalis (assembly GCF_000699245.1). Lineage (NCBI taxonomy): Eukaryota > Metazoa > Chordata > Aves > Pterocliformes > Pteroclidae > Pterocles > Pterocles gutturalis. The sequence continues at coordinate 255,734 of NW_010135689.1, forward strand.
GTGAAGGCTCCTTGCATCCTTTTTTATGCTCCTCAAACAAAGAGGATACCGAGTATGAGTAGGAAAAGTGTATATTCCTGTTGGTGAGGTTAGCTGCAGTTGATTTCTTGCTGACGAGACTGACCTGTTTGCTTCTCTAGGGATAGACAACTTTGCTTCATTTATTATGGATTTGCTCTGCCCATGTGCCAAACTCACCAAAGCAGTGGTAGGACATCTATAAACCAAATCCTGCTTGAACTGGGGTATACATTTGCTGTTGAGATGTTGTATCTAGCAGCTGCTTTTTGCTCAAAAAAAAAAAAAAATTAATTTGGACAAACCTCAGATCCTATGCGAGCATGTACCCTTCCCCTTTGATTTGGGAACTTACAGACCAGTGCCACCCCCCCAGAAAGAGTCAATCATACGAATCCAGTTCCTCATGTAACACTTTTTACTACCCACACAATATTACAGCACGGGGGTGCTGGGCAGGCTGTTGAATTGAATTGGATCTTGTCCTTTTGCTGTTCTCACTCAAGTAATCAAACCTCAAGTGACTACGTGCATTTGCCAATATATGTGCTACAGAAACACCCATATAACTGTGTTAAGAGGAATACTTCTTTTCATTACAGGTTACAATTTTTCTCAGTTGCTAGCAGGCTTTTGCTGAAACTTGAAAATAAGTCTCTCAGAAATTGCCCATGTGGGCCCTGCTGCTCTGTCTTATTCTCTTTCCAGATCTTCCCTTTAATATTAGCTGAGTATTAAGTCATTTAACAAGGCTGGCAATGTAAATATATCCTTTATTCCCATGCAAACAGCCTTGAAAGAAAAAGTACGAGGCAGTAAGAATTAATAGGAAGGCAGTATCATATGTGCTAATTCCACTTTACTGCTAACTGTTTTATTGAAAAAGCAGTGAGCTTTTTATTTTACGACAACGCCTGTGACTTAGCAGCATAATTGGTGCAAACTAGACTGCCTGGACAAGCTTTTTGGAGAAGTCTGAAGGTGAAAAATTTCCGTAAGTGATTGGTGAAGCACAGGGTAATGCCAAGTTTTCTTTACACCTCAGAAGAATTTAAAACTGAAAGGCACAAAAATAACAAAACCCCTCTCTCCATTCTTTTCCTTTGTTTCTGATTTCCACGGTTGTGACTTCCCAGCTGTCCTGGCTGCTCCGAGATCTTCTGAGCCCTGGTTCACTCTGAACTTCAACCTTGAATCAAATCTGTGTCACCCCTCATAGGAAGGAACGAAAAAAGTACAGAAGTATTGACCATGGCCTTAGGAAATGCCACCTGGGGATGAAGCTTAAGTATTAATCTTTCAGCAATTAAGTGGCACTTGTTCTCAGGCCATACAGGTAACCCTCCTGCAATCACTCCACCCAGTAGGCAATGTCTCTGCTTAATCATCTCTCAGTTCTCTCTTTGAGCTTTCCCAGCCAGCCCCACAGGAACAAATCCAGTTCATCCCTAAAGCCATATGTACGGCGGATGGAACAGATGATACCCTAAATGCTTCTTGAGGCGGAGGTACAGGAAGGCTGTTTAAACCATTGAATGCTTTTCCTCCTTTTTCCTACTTTTCCTTCATGTGTGTTCCTTCCTTTTCTTTGGTGTGTGTCCCACCTGCCATGTCCCCCCCCCACACCCTGCCCCCAGCAGATCACTCCGAACTCTCTGTTCCCCTTGGGGGTAGTGAAATGCCTTTGTCCCCTTTTTCCAAAATCCCAGCTGCAATCCACAGCCAGCTCCGACTACTCTGAGAGTGCTGCTGCTGCAAGAGCCAGTCCTGGCCTCGAGCGGAAAGCTGGCTTTTCCGCAGGGTCAGCAGCCTGGCCCGCTTGCTGTGCTGCTCTGCAGCCGCTGGTGCGGGGTCAGGGAGCGGGTGAGGAGCAGGCAGGCAGAGGAGGGGAAGAGGAAAGGGCAGCCCCACAAAGCAGAAGCTTAGTAACTCAAGTCAGCTCACACGGAGAGCATAGCTGCACTTTTAACATATGTTTAACTACATGACCCGCTGTGGTGTGAAGACACCTGAGCTTGCTCTGATGGAGCTGCCTTCCCATTTCCTAACTCCCAGCTGCAGCAGAGCTCCATTAGCATGGCAATACACCCAGACTGATGGGTTTGGGTAGAGCTGATGCTGTTATACTGCCTTCCCTTCTGCTGCTAGCTCATTTCCAGCCAGCTCAGATGTCTCTTAAGTGCTGTTTTGCATGGTACAGATAAACCCTAAATAACCTGTGCAAGGCAAGCATGGAGCTGGGTAAGACACAGATAAATCTGTTTCCTGAGCTATCCCTCTGATCACCAGACCAAGCTCGTTAACCTCTAATAAAGTATTTTGTATATAAGGTGCATATATTGCTGTGTGCAGCCATTGTACTGCTTGCTGTCTTGCCAAAGCTTTTGGAGGTTACTGATCTGAGCAGAAGGAAAAGGTCTGAAGAAGATATTTATCTCAGTCTGTTCATTTTAGCTGGAGGTTTTCTTTCCTTCTTTCCCCTCCCCTCTTCTCTCTTCCCTTCTCCCCTAATTCAGTTACCAGATGTTGAGAGCATTCATTGTCATTCCTTAACTAACTTGAAAGCCTCAGGTATTCAGTGCTTCTCTCAGCTGTAAATCTGGGAAGCCCCTTTGGAAATAGCAGCTACAATATGCTAACAATGACTGCATCGCACAATAGGTTGAGATGAAAAGGAGATCATTTCCTTGATCTCACTTCAGAAGACTAGCATGTCTCTTGGCAGAACTCATTTGGATGTTGCTCTCTGTAATTAAAGAGTGTATCATGATGCATACAGGGCATGGCTAAAAGAAGGTCTCTGAGAGGCTGAAAAGTTGCACAGAGAACCTTAATTTTGGCATTTCCTAGTGTTCAAATAGTTGACTTCCAACTTTAACTGTTTTCTTTTCAGAAGCAGTTTCCTAGGGGAATTGATTTTCTTGTTTAATTTTGAGCTGCCATCAAGTAACATGGCATCCTTGGTCACATAAGACATCCGCATGGTTGGACCCATTTGTCACTTGGATTACTAACATGTAGGTTGCCATCCCATAACTGGACCTGTGCTAATTTGAGATAGGCACTTAGCTGCTGGGTTTAACAGAGGGTGGATATCAGAAGTCAGGAACTTTGGTTTCTATTTTTGGTGCTGGTTTACTCAAGATCAATGTCCCTATTTATTTTTTCTTCCTTTGATTTTGGATTATGAAAAAGTACATTATTCTAAGAATATTTTGAGAGAGGAGTTACCAACTTCTTTAACTACAATACATTCTTCCTCTCAAATCTGGAAGAGCTATTTTGATCTACCCCTTGTATCTGGCTTCACACTTCACATGTCTATCTGATCTGTTTATGATTGCTAGTGTAATCAGCCCCCTTCCATCTTGGACTAATTAATTAGAATAGTCCTAATGATTTTCTTCTGGAAGCACAAAAATAACTTTGGGTAGGTAGAAACCAAGGAAAAAAGATTCCAGATCGAGATGTTCTTCTACACTCCATTCATCTCATGTTCACGCATTTACAACATATATAGCAATTCTTTCTACAAGTAATGTAGCATTATAGTTTGATGTGAAAGCACGCATGTTTTCTCAGTAGCAATATGTAGGACTCAAAGCTGAAAATATGTCTGCAACCGTGCCTCTCTTTTGCCTTAAATCAGAGGTATTTGTCTGTACTGTGTAGATCTTGTTTCCTATAATTTAGCGGCTTGTTAGTGCAAGTCCTGTCTTGATGTCTCGTGGTGGTTACTGTTAATATCACACCGATGATAAATGGGAAAATTCAGAGTGGGTGCAGCAAAAATATTATGATGGAAATGCATTCAGTGGCTTTATGCTGCATTGTTTCATCTAAATTCCTGAATGGAGGTTTCATCATTTCACACTGGTTAATTAGTGCAGGGGTAAGGTGAGGGGGAGGATTGAGCTGCATCAGGGGCAAAGTGGAAAGGGCAGGAGAGAAGTCCGGGAGGTGTAGGGCTCCTTGCGTAACTGAAGTCTAGAGTTTTGCCTGATTTTTCAGTTAGGGCTTTTTAGATTCCAATGTATGAACAACACAGAAAAATAGTTTTGAAAACAAAGACCATTCTGTTCTCTTAATAGTTTGGTGTAAAATAAAGTAACATCATCTACATCACTCCCTTTTATCATGTGTAATCAATGTTATACTTAATGCAGTATGACTTTTCAAGTGATTAAGGAGCTGGTGGGGACATTAACAATGTAAAACTTTATTTGCATTTACACTAATGATTTTATAATGAGAGTTTTATTATATTAATGAAGACTGCTGAGAGAAGAAGGGGAGAGCAAAGCTGAAACTCCTCTAACGTCTGTCTAATAGAGTACCCTCTGTTAACACTTTGTTGACATAGGTGGTTATTTGCATAAAGGAAAATATGGGCGTTTGGAACTATTAATGATCGATTGTACTTTGTGGTAATTACTGTGTTAATTGAGTTAGTTTAGGAGGGGTTTTACAGAAAATAATTTACACAACAATTTGGAGGGGAGAAAAAAGTTTTTAAAATAGCTGCATTTGTATCGTCGTGGCACCATATCTCGATAACAAAATGTGGGATAACAATACCTGTGAGAGCAGCTTACTTTTAGCCAGTTGTATCCAAAAATACCAGGAACTGTTATCTCTGTTCTGTGTTGTTTCAGTAAGTTACAAACCTTTTTAACTGGAACGGAAAACTTGCAGAGGAAGAGCTGTTGGTTGTTAAGTCCAAGCACTGGCAGGACCTCCTAAGAAAAGGAACAAGCTAGCAGCTTGCTATATTTTCATGAGATAGTTTTCCCAAAACTCTTCTCAAAAGTGAGAGATCAAAAAATGTCATCTTTCTTGTTGCTATGTCAAGTATAACCCTGGCATGAAAAATGAAGATGTGTTAGTAAAACAGAGAAGCCCACTGAGGATGTAGTAATAGATTTGATTATTCAAAGCAAAAATATTACAAAACCTATCTGTATTGTTTCCATTCTGTCTACTTAATGGGTTTACCTAAATTCTCTTGCTCTGATTTCCCCTCCATCTGCCCCAGTGGACTAGCACAGTTACCACAAGCAAGCTGGTTTTCTGTAATTTCTGCAAATGATTGGTTATAGTAATTAGGTTTCTTGGCTGACAGCCCTAAAAGTCAGCTTGCTGTCAGGAGATCTAATTTCATTGCATCTTACTTTAACACATGTGATGTGACCTGTATTAATTAAGATTGCTATAAACAGAGTTTTGGGAATTAAGGATGCAGTTGGGAATCGGGGGACCATAAGGTTCCCCAAAGAACCAGAGGTTTGTAGCATGAATGTCTTGACAGAAGCAGGTAAAAATATCAGATGAGTTCTGCTAGAACCTCTCACTCTTACACAGCCAGTGCTCTACAGTAAATAACATGGGTGATGCTGCTGTAAAATACAGTTCAGTGGAGGGCAGTGAGTGACATTGGTGGAGTTGTGGGAAGGGACTGGCTGTTGACTGGGAGCTGCAGTGGCAGAAAGTAGGAGCTGGAGGACAGAGACCCCAAAGTCCAAATTCCTTTGAGGTCTTTTCCTAACAGCATAAATCTTGATTAAAGTACAGTGGATTCTGAAAACTGTAGCTCAGCTTCAGCTATGACATGTATGATTTATGGCTCTGAATCAAGTATTCTCTAGGTATATCTTCCAAGGACTACTGAAGTGAAGACAAAGATAAGAGCTGAATTCAGAGGTGTTTTTATCAGGCTTTAGAAGACAAGAGAGACCCTCACAAGCCAACTGAAACTAAGGAAAGTCATTTTGTTGGCCTCAGTGGATGAGAATCCTCAGTTCTTGGGTTTTTCCATAGTTCTCCACATACGAAACAATGATTTTAGGCAATGACATGTATTTTCAGAGGAAGTTACCTACAGCATAGAATAGATATTGGACTAAATGAGCGGAACTCTGGATTGTGTTGAAATCAGTAGTTCCTTCCTATAGTAAATGTTGATTTTAATACAGTGAATATTACAACAATACAGCAGCATGAAATAATTCCCTAAAAATAGGCTTAAGTAGTGTATTTCAGACTACAAAGATTACTAACTGTGAACATCAGCACCCTTTAATTAGGCTTTGTGTCAGGCTTTGTTCTTCAGCAACTTACCTCATTACAAAAATCTTATGTAGGAGTTTTCCTGCACAAGTTACCTGAAAACAGGTCACAATCCAAAACTTCAACTTTTCAGTTCAGTGAAAGTAAATATTTATGGTCCTGGAAAATGTATGTTGCCGTTTCCCATCTACAGCTCTGTATAAACAGAGCATTTAAGTGGAAATGCAAATGTTCTTTCTTCTGCACTTCTTTGAACACCTGAAAGATATATAGTAGCAAAGTGCATTTTTTCAAAGGATTTCTTGAAATCAGTTTAAACTTCTCTAAAGATTCTAGCAGGAGGCAGCTGAAAAGAAATGAAAAAGAGTCATGCCAAGGAAATTACATTACTGTCATTGTTAATTTGCTTTAAATAACTGTGAAAAGAAGTAGTCTATCCTCTGTAAAATTTCCCATTGGCTTTCGACCAAGTGGTGAATCTTATATTTTATAGACTCTGACACAAAGTCTGTGTTTAAATATTTATCTTTTGAACAGCTATGTTTACAGCTAAAACCTTCCTCCAACTTCAGCTTTAGCAAGAATGTGATATATTCCTCCTCTGAAGTTGTCTCAGGTGAAAATATATTAGCAGCTCTGGTTTTGTGAAGTTCTTCAGATCTCTCAGATTATTTGCTCAAATGGAGGTCAGTACTTTAAAGATCAAGGTGAAAATCTCTGCAGTGGACTACATCCAACCTTGCTTGTAAATTTGTTGGAGCCATTTGGACTTCACCATAGAACACTGTTCACTGTAGATAGTATCACATATAAGCTTCACTGCTGGGTTTTGAAAGAATAGAAGAAATCGAGGTCTTATCGATGTCCTGTGAACCTGACAGCTTTCACAGCCTTTCTGGGGTCCTCCACTGCTGCTGCTCTCACCATTGTTCAGGCTGTGACAGCTCAAAGCCATCAGCTCAGCGCTGCTGACGGTGCGGATGGAGGGCAGGCCGCTGCTGAAGTGATCAAAATACACAGCTGTGCTCCTGGCTAAGAGATAATTAAGTCAATAAATTTAACTTGTTTTTCTTCTCCTTAATATTTGTGTTTTCCAAACGGCAAAATAGTGTGAGTACCAAGAATGAGAAACCAGAATGCCCTGCAGAGTTTTGCCAAGTAAGAGGAGCTCTTTTCCCCCTTGTGCCGTGTAACCGAAGCATTGAAAAGTGTCTACTGTCATATAAAGGAGCATTTAAATTTACTGTGTCTATGATTGTGGTTCAGGGAACATGCTTGAGCAGGTATAAATTTTGGTGGCGCGTCAGTTGGGCCTCATAAAGATGCCACGAGGAAGCCTGCAACTCCTGAGTACTAAACTTGTTAGTGTTATAATATCAAGGGAAGATATAAATCTGGTTTAGGTGCTGCATCTGTCCCATGTGTATGGGAGTTGGTTTGCCGCTGGATGCTGTTGTTACAATGTCAGCTGTAATGAAATCGGGAAAGATGAAGCAGGATAATATTTGTTTTAAAAATAATATTCGTGACAACCAGGTTCAAAAGAAGGCACCAAGTGCCTCCCTGTGAGTCGCAGGAGGTCTGGCGGGATGCAGCGTGCGCAGGGCGACAGCAGGGACGGGGTGTTTGAGCCAGACCAGCAGTTGTGGCTGATGCAGCAGGGAACGGTGCAGGAAGGCAGGCTGAGGTCCTTGGTGTTTCCACGTCTTGGTGCTTGGAGCAGCCTTTGGCATCTGAGTGTGGACTCCAGTCGCAGATCCTCAGAACCAGCTGGGATTTAATATCTTCACCTGGAACAATGAAATTAAAATGCCTTTTCGAATTAGGCTTCAAATTCTGCATTGGCATGTAAAGACATTTTTTCCCAGCTGTGAATGTTTAAGGCCAAATACCTGCAAGATTTCTTTTGCATATATTTGTTTGTTAAAGTGAATCATCCTGTTGAAACTGCTAGGTGTGATTTACAGTATCAGCAAGTACCAAAGAACTGCTCTGAAAGGCAAGCCCTTACTTTGCTCCAGGTTTTTCACCTCCACTGCTAGTGAAACAAATTGATCGATAGCAATTAGTCTTATTAATAGTGAAATGCTAGCCTTACGCTGAATAGGTTCTGCAGGCTTTGTCTGATGGAATTTATTTTTGTCTTCCTGGGTTAATCAAATACTTCAAAGAAAGCTGATCAGAGAATACTAAATTCTTTGAGTCTATCAGTATTCTGTACAGCTGTTTCTAGCTATCTAAGTTCACTTGAGCTGATGTACATGTATTACATGAGATATTTATTGCCCAAGTAAATTTTTATTTTTTGCAAATGCACTCTTCTTTCAATTAATAAAGCTCTTAGTAGATGTTTTTTTGTGGGAAGCAATGTCCTTCACAGAAATAGCAAAGTCATTTCGCAAAGGAAATTTAACACTTTAGGAAGATATGGAAGAAAAAAAACCGGCCTGATGCTTGAAATTGCACTGATTTTTCTTTTTGTGTATTTTTAATTCAGGTATTTCTGAATTTCAACCTAGTAACTATAAACAGATCTTCCTAAATGCATCATACACTTTTCTCTCATCTTGAAAATGGTATTTTACAATGTCTTTAAATTGCAGAAGTATGTCAAAGTATGTTTCAAAATAAACAGTTTATTCAATAACTTCAGAGAAAAAAAAATTACATTTTCTTGATAAGAATGTGTGAAAGTGTTCCCTTGCTGACATCTCAGAGGTATGACATTTTAAGGATTGTCAAGGTGGAATCTAAATAAAAGTCACTTTTGATTACAGGTGTGTTGCTGTGGTGGTGAGGATAATTTTGTAGAGGAAAAGCTGCACCTGTTTTGCTCAGTGCAGAGTTTAGAAGACAGAATTCCATACCACTAATAAATTGTGAAGTGTGTGGGAAAGTTTTTCCTAATTACAAGTTGCACTTCTGCTTTGGATGGTCACCTTCCTAAAATAAAGTGACACTGTGTGATAGTATTCAGATTATCTTTTACATCCCAGCTGCTTTAGCCAGTGCTCTGCTCTGGCCAGGTTCTACCAGAGCTGTAACCTGAAAAACACAGCTGCAATTAAAAACCCGTCCTTGGCTTAGCCCTTTCAGTTGTGCACAAAGTGTGTGGATCAGGAGCACGGCTGCAGGATGCTCAGGGGAGGGAAGGAGCGTGCAGAGGATGTCCCCGCTGTGTCCCAGGGAACAAACCTGGCCCCCAGCATGCAGTGCTGGATCCCCTTCCCAGCGAGGACTGACCTGCTCTCTGTCCTGCCTTGTGCCTGCTTCAGGGCTGGAGGTGGGATTGGTGAGGATATTATTTTGATCCATTGTTTAAATTCATAGCTGAGCATTAGCAGTTGAGTACCTCTCTCTCAGCTCTGTCTTGGTAGTGACACCAGTTCCCCGGGCAGCGAGAGGTTAACTCCACTGGCCTTCTCCTGAAAGCATCCCTGAGTGCTTTATGATATAGTGAAAAATTCCAGCCAGGAAGGTCAGGTTTGCTTCCCATTTATCAGGGAGAGGAGTGAAACTCCATTCTTTAATTTTAATAAGTAAAAGTTAAGTAAGAAAATAATTTTATTAATCTTGTTAAGGTTGCTTTGTTTTAATAAGCAATAAAAATTATAAATAATTAAACAACCGAGGAAGCCATGTGCTAGTGGGTTATTAATGCAGGCCTAGGGCACATTGTAAGTCATGATGTTGAAGGCAAATTGACTTTAATCAGAAGACCTGCATTAATTACTTAGTCATTCCAAGCTCTTTTCTTTTTCTTGCCATGATAATATCAACTTTTTGTGTTTAGTTTTGCTTCACATTTTTAGGGACCAAAAAAACCCTAGAAAAAAGAAAGGACATGGAACACCATCTAGAATGATGGCACAAATGCATTTAGAAAAAAGTTTCCTTGGCCTGTGCCACGGCATGGGTTGCTCAGCCAGCAGTACGGACACGATAGCAAGCAGGTGTCCAGCTCCCATTGCAGTTCCTTAGGAGCAGGAACCCACCTGGGCTCTGAGCTTTCTGTGAAGGCCTATATACCAAAACTTTTTTTTTTTCCTGTCCTGAAATCTTATACTGTGCTACTGCTTCTAGACATCTTGCAGTTAGCCCCAGTGCGAATTAAGAAGCCTCCTCTTGGTGCTGTTCTAGTTTAGTTGCTAAATGAAGACAAGCACCTGACAAAAATGTTAGCAACATGACTCGTACCAGATGCAGGGATGCTTATTCATTCAGATGAGGCAAGATGCGTAATGAACAGGAGCGGATTTGATTGTGTAGGCTGTTTGAGCTAGCGTCTGTCTCAAAGCATCTTTGCAGAAAAAAATCAAACCCTGCCATTAACTGCTGAAGATCTTTGATACAATCCAGTGAATTTACCCAGTGCAGCCAGACTTGTTATGGATAGTTTGTCAGGTGGGTGACAGTGTCGCTTGACTCTCATGTTCTGTGGCTAATTTGGGGTAACTATGGGTCCATGTGGGTACACAGAGTTTCTTTAGTATCTATACAGTCACGGCTCCGGGGCAGTATGGGTACAAATCCTCTCTGCGCAGGGATGGTTGTGAGCCACCCACCAAACCACAGCCCTGCAGCCAGGGCTCTGCACTTCAGACCTGATACTGACATTAAACAGAGCGATGCTTACGCCAGGGTTGGGGCAGAAGTTAAGCAAAGCATAAATGGTGGCTTTTAGCTGGATATCAGTTTGTAGTTCTTGCATACAAAGAATAATACTCTGGGAAAATCTTGTGTGATTGCCTGAGTTTGACCTTTTCCATGCAACAACATTCAAAAGATATCAATGAATCATGTTTTTGTATCTTTGCCTTAATGGAGAGAAGTTGGTTAGATCTGCTTTAAAATAAAAAAAAAATATTAATACAGACAGGCACGTGGCTCCTTTAGAGTTCCCTCCACTTTATTGGAGTCATCACAGCCTGATAAACGCTTGATAACAGACAAATTGGAAAGTGAATTGGATAGATAGGATGTCAGTAAGAGGATCTCTACAAAGCTTTAAAAACCTTCCTTACTCTAGACTGTAATAAAAACATCAATGGAGATACCTTTTGCAATGCTTGTGTATCTAAAATGGAGTAGACTGGACTATCTCATTTTTCTGAGTTTCTAGGAAATCTACGTTCTCATATGCATATTTTACAGCTGTGTTGACAGCCTGTGCACAAACATACGGAATAAATACAGCTATGAGTATCTCTAGACATTGTCATTTTCGTTTAAGCTTGCTGATGATATACAAAATAATCACAGGAGTATCTTCACTGAAAGCAGTGCAGGTTGCTATGGTATATTGTAATGGTAAAAGCATCGATTCCCTCATGTGGGAAAAGGACTGCAATATGCAAAAACTTCAGACAAGCGGGAAAAGCTGTCACTGTGTTTGCCAGTGAAAATGTTTCACCAGAAAGGTGTTGTGTTTGGCTTTCACGTGTAGAGGGGACTCCAGGGGCAGTGTCACCTCTAGAACTGAGTCCTGGATGGTTTGTGCTCATTGCCATCCATTGCCACTAACCAAGTGTTACAGCAAGCTTTTATTTTATGAACTTCTTGTCTTACCAAGAATGCTTTGAAATCCTTACGTGTATTGCTAGCCTGTAACTAATAAGATGCTCCATATTGCTACAGGAGATTCTGATATTCCCAATTAATATCTCAAGTGGAAATAATTACTGTCTAAAAATGTATGAATGTATTTAATGGTAAGAAGGTTTTCTATAAAGTTGAGGCTCTAAGGAGTTCATGGCAGAGCAGCAAACAGCTTTGTGCCAAGCATAGCAAGGAGAACTCAGCTGGGGGAACAGCTAAGCACTATAAACGTGTTTTGTATCTTTTCAAGTGTAAGGAAGCAAATTGTTTGGGAAGGCTTCCATAAGAGTAAAATCAGAGAAGCTGCATGGGATCCAAAGATCCTATGTGTGTTCTGACCAGAGAGAAACGGTTTTAAATGTTGGCACGTAAGAGCATAGATTAGTGTACAACACCCAGGAGACCTCAGGGTGTTGTTCTGCCTCCAAAACATGATTATCATCAACTTACTGTAAGAAGTACAGCTATGTTTTGTCAGTTACAAGGAATGTCTGTTATAACAAAATACCGAGTACATTCATACTGTTCTCTAAATAATTTAGAAACTCTATAGAAATTATACTACCTAATTCCTTAATGTCCTGCCAGCTTATTCAGTAACTTCCACCCAGCAACGCAGGGGTAGAATCAGTGAAGTTTCTGTACCAGCGCATGCACCTGTACCGGAGAGAGCAAAAATCCAGAGCTGTTTGGATGCCACTAAGAATTTACATCTTGCTTCTGGAAATTATTTTAGATGACTAAATTGCCCTGACTTTTAGAGCAGTGTACCCTTATGGGCACGCAGAGGCATTCCTCTGAAGCTAGCAGAGGGTGTACATTTGCAGTAGGGTAGCTGTTCTGCAGCAAACCTTCCCGTGCAGGGTCTTGCTTGGGGTTTTTTTTTTTCCTCCTTGAGGGAAGCTGCTCTCGCCAGTGCAGTTGTGCTGATGGGGACAGGGGTAGTTTCAGCAGTATCACAGTGTAGCTACAGCACGTTCCTACGGTCCCTTGTGCACATGATCACTTTCTCTTAAAAAGGAGTGTGAGCTCATGAAGCAATTACTTTTAGAAATCCCCTCTGCTCCACCCTTGACGGAAAAGATTTGCGTTTCTCTCTTTTTAATGTTTATTCCTGTGCTATTTATAAGGACTTGTTTTGCAATCCCAGTACTTTGTTAACCGTAATTACTCTGAAATGAGCATCACTGCCCTTTACGTGGGCTATATAATACCCACGGCAGAACATACTGAGCTGTTTCTGCAGGGAAGTTGCACGGGGGATGAATCTGGCGTGCTGTAGGCAAACCAGAGAGCACAATGTTCCAGCTGCTTTGTGTTCCCCTCGGTCTCCTTCCCAGCACGATGGCCTAGATTTGAAGTGTACCCATTAATGTTTCCTACCAGACACAACAAGATGAATAAGAAATCCAGTGGTGTTTTTTTAATTGCCATAGAGTATTAATGATTCATGTAAAGAAAAATGTGTGATCTTCCCTTTTCATTTTGGGAGAGGAAGACATGGCTGTGGTTTAATTAATTCTTTTTTTCAGAGTATTTAATAGTCTATAGCTTTAAAAAGTAGTTATGCTCTCTTCAGATGAAAATACGCGCATACGAAAAAGAGATTCTTTAAAGCTGAAGAATATTTCTTGTCCATATTTTTTTTTTTTTTTCAATTTTTCAGCCTCCCTGCACTCCTTCTAGCCTTCACCTTCTCGATACCTGCTCTTTGGAGCCAAGCAAGAGGGAGTAAATGTTGCAGCCAGCATTTTACTTAGAGATACCTTTGGATTTTTTACTGCAGGGAATTATTCTTGCTTTGCATTGATTAAATGACAAGCATTGAAATCCACTAAAGCCTCGGGATAAAAAAAATATTTTTTAAAAAGTTCTAAAAGACTGCAGGTCAAGTGAGGAAGAGGATGGGCAACAAGATTTTTTTTTTTTTTTTTTTTAAGTATGTTAAACCATCTTGGAAGCGTTCTGTGTGCATTGGGGGTGGCATTTGAACTGGCCAATAACTGTGGCAAGACAAAATGTGAAAAAGGTGTTTAGTGTTCAAGATGATCCCCCATCTGGCAGGCTCACCAGTGCTGTTCCCTGCAACATCTGGCTGTGACCAAGAAGAGCACACAGCACTGCTGGCCCTTTGGTGTGATTTGGTACAGCAGTTTCTAGAGCTGCATCTGAGAATTTTCCAGTTGGCACATATTCAGCCCACAGTCGACACACATGTAAAATTATCAGCTGCAATGTGGTTTTTTTAGATCTTGAGCATTTTACTGTAGTTACTCTACAAGCCTTTGACAGAATGATTTTTGAAAAAGACTAAAACCACCGGATGCATTTGGGGGCACTAATATAATAGTGAGGTTGATATTAAATGAACAAACATCTTAGTAAACTGAAAGCTTTAATTCTTCAGTTGGATAGCACAATCTGTTATCCTAAATTAAATTTCCGAAGGAGTATTTTTTTCAGATATTACATACTTCATAGCTGACAGGGACACTATCTAATTAGCTATTTATATGCAAGGCATACCAGGGGATAATTAGAAACATGGATTATGCAAAGGCAATCAGACTGACAGAGGGCAAAGAAAGCTAACATATTAAATCAATTTTGTGTATATGCTTCTGTAGTTTATCATGGTTTTTTTGGGTTGTATTACATTAATACTTCATTTAATATGTTATGCGTATTACTGCAATCCACTAATTTGTAAATTAAACATGTGCTCTCCTAAAAACAGTATCTATTGGCCCAAAGAATCAGTTAGACCTGCAGGAAAAGGCTTAATTAAGTTACACATGTATTCCACCCCTTGGGAAATGCCCTACGCAGCTCTAATTGCACTTCTCTGTGTTCAGAGAGAGGCTTTATGGGTTGCTGCTGGCCCCAGCACATCTGATCACACACTCGGTATTTATGTCACCAAAGCAATGGTGGATGCACTCTTCAGATCCATTCCTTCAGAGGAATTCCTGTTGTTTCTTTTCATTTTCTTCTGATAAAGTGTGGTGAAGCATTTAGGGTTTATTGGCAGTGGCTCTTGGGTAGCCATCAGCAGCTGATTTCTCAGAAAGCTGATGTGATCGTGGAGGAGTCTAGAAACAGAAACGGCTGACGTTGAAATTGAGTTGTAAAAGCTACTTAAATAACATTTGTTTCTCCTTTACATCTGAATGGTTCTGATCTATAGTGACTCTACACAGATATTTTTGAATTTGGGTGGGGGATGGCAGAGGTTCTCCTTATAGCTTGAAACTCCTCCGCTAGCTCGTGGTGGGACTGGAGCTCTCCTCCAGCTGTTTTCTCATGGGAACTGGTGGTATGCTGCCTCTGACAGTGTGCTTCCAAAACATCACAGACTCTCCTTGTATTCATACTGTAGCCCTAACTTAAATAATTTTACTGGCATATGAACCTTGGCAGAACCGAATGCGGAGTTTATCTCCTGGCCTTTTGTATGCTTTTAATATTTATTTGTTGGTCTGTAATACAAGAAAATTTGTCATCTTAACTGGATTTCTGGATGAGAATCAATGGATCATTAGTTTTAATTATAATATATCAATGTTGTACTAGTACAATTTATATCTAATGAAATTCATGTTGGTGATATACTGTACTGTCATCACTAAATTCTTCATAACTATAAATATCAAAACTTGATTTCTTTGCATTATTTACAGACTGATTTATCCAGTGTATCCTAATTAAGCAGGCACCATTTTAAAAGTGATTGCATGTTGCTATTGGATGAGATACAAATATAGGCGGTAAAATAAGTAAGGTATGCACACACATGTGAAGTAGTGCTTCAGTATTTGCAGTTGAGTGTAAGTTGCTGTTCACCTATCTGTGATCTACAGAAGGGATTTTCAAAGTTTTAGCACAACCTGCCGTCCCCCTGCCCCAGTCCTCCACCCCCAGTTTAAAGAGACTCCCTCTGAAACGTAAGCTATTAAAAAGCAAACAAAATCTGCTGGCCACTGACCATATGCAAACCTTGGATGGTGATGTCCCCTTGCAGAGGAGTGTTAAACCAACAAGGTCTCTATGCGTACAGCAGCATCGTGATGCAGATTCTGTGCATCATTTATCTGCAGAATAGCTGTTTCCCAACTTCTCTGCCAGAAAGGTACTCTTGCTGCAGGCTGTGGCTAGCCTTTGTATTTACTGCGTTTTCCTCTTGTGATGATCTGTTCGTGCTCTGCCTGTAAATAAGGTAACGCTTGAAAGTCAGTTGAAGGTAATTCCCCCCCAAGCAGTCTTTGTAGAACTCCAGAATCTACGTGAGCATCTGGAGGATCAAGTGACAATGTTTTCCCCTTAGTTTCTGCAGCTGAATAAAATGGTCACTTCAACAGCTTTGATTTACTCCGGAGTACCATGGCCTTCTAGTCTAAACACAGCTTCCTTTTAATGAGATCCACTGTTAATTTACTTGCCTCTGAATGTTGTTGCTCATAGTTTTCCACTCTTGAAAGCTAATTAATTTTAATATGCTCTGTAAGAATAGTTCTATCTCCTCCATTAATGGAATCTTCACTTGGATAGCTCAGCACATCCAAATGGCTTTGGCAACTACAGATATGGAACAAGGCGTTAGTATAGTCCACATTTACTTCCTTACTCTTGCTGAGAGAAGTGTGCAGCTGTTCATTGCTGAGGAATGGTGGATAGTATACATTAGTGACATGAAATAACTGTCTACATAAGAGTATTTCCCTTCCCTTTCTGCCTGAGATGTTTCTATGATGTTTTATTGAATGTAATCGTAGGGTTCCCTCAGAGAACCTTTACCTGTCTGACTCAAAATGGAACTGGAGGAATGGTCCTGTGGACAGAGATAGCAGTGTGTGTCTGGAAGGGGAGAGGTTTGGGAGACAGAAAAATGCAAATGCTGCACGTCACTGTCACTAGGGGTATCATGAATACGGGTCTGAGATCACTGGCAGAGCTAGTTTTGTGTTTATGTACATTTTGTGGCAACTAAACAATAGTTCTCTAGTTCCTGATTTTCTGTTTCCTTGAAAATGGGAAAGGTGTGTGTTCATGCTTGGAAAATTTGGTAACTGCTAAAATTTCTACACAGTTTTCCAAAAAAAAAGTTGAAAAGGTGGCACCTCCATTTCTCGAGAGTTACAACTTGAGGAGACTGCATACAATTTTTTTTAGAAAAAGTAACTCAACACATCAAGGATGGGAAGCAATGCAGCATGGAATCTATTTGATAAATACTGATAATGAATATTTTTTGTTTTCTTTGCAGTACATGAAGTTCTCAGAAACATTTACAGCTTTGCCTTCCAAAGTTTCCCAAGAGACGCGGGCAGAGGGACCGTGACAAATATTGATGTATGAACAGTTTGTGACCCCACTTGGTCCTTGTCCCACTGTATGAGAAATCCCATAAAGGATGCTCCCCTGGTTCTGGTCCAGAACTAGTTCCAAGACTGATGACACTGGAAATAAATCTTGCTCTGAACTTTGTCTTGCTTGGGACCAGCACTTGTCTGACACTGCTGTTACTGCTGCCTGTTGTCCAGAGCAAATCGGGGAAAAAGAGGTAAGAAGGATGACACTCATTCTTGTTATATGCATTATTTCTTCACTTCTATATACAAAATATAGTCCATTACATTCATCATGTTTAGATGTACTTTGTTATGGTCAATAATCTATCACTTTAGATATCTGATTACTGAGAGCAAGGAGTGTTGGCATTTCTCTTTGGCAAATGGAATTTCCTGCTGTTTCCTTCCTTTTCTGCTTAGGTGAAATATTACAGCTTCATAGATGGTAAATTAAATGTCAAATATAGTTTGGCATCTAAACCATGAAGTCTGTTTCTGTCCTAAGAGCAAACCTGACAGATGCCTTCATGTACTGGCTGTATAGGGCGCTATACAGGATGATAAATCACTTTTAGTATGTCATCAGAAATGGTTCAGCATAACTTCTTGATGAAAGTTTAGGATATTTATAAGTGCTTTAAAAAGAAACATCTTTTTATACAGCTTGTAAAGTCAAGTTCTGGAGCTTCTTCAAGAAGCTTAATAAGCTTCAACTCTTTTTTTTTTTTTTTTTTTTTTTTTTTCTCCCCTTAATCACGTAAACATGTACCTGGTTTAGATGATTAAAGTGTGAAGTGCTTGGTTAAGGTGTTTGATCACAATGTTACCATGTGAAATGCCCCTAATTCTTTTTTAAAAATGGAGCACCAGTTAAACAATGTACAATAGAAGAGCTATAACTTGTTTAAGAATTCTCTGAATCTTAGTACATTGGAAGAAGAAAGCCTAACCAGAGTTGATTTTTAATCCACATCACAAAGCATATCTCGACTTTCTTTTAACATGGCTCCCGTAAGGCTATCAGTGATGCATCTTCAAGTGTTGCATCGCATCCTTGTGCCCACATGCAGAGGAACACCTTAAAATGCCAAAAAATTAAGAAAAAAAACCTCAAAACACCCATGAACTGACACTTTGGTGTCATAGCAATGCTGGTAAAACATAATCAGTATTGCTAATGAACCAGGTGTCCTTCATGAGGAAGATATACTTTGGGATATAATTGATGTAGTGGTTGAAAATCAAGCACATGGTCTTCTGGTGAATAACTTGCCCACAAATAACATTAGACATAACAACAAAGCGGTGCTCAAAATCATATCTGTCCATGTAATAAATGTCAGTGAGTGTCTGAATCAATAGTGACATTTAGAATTGCAAGAAACTACACAGCCAACCAAAGTCATCGTATCTGGGTAGATCATAACAGACTTTAGCCAGAGTGGACTCGGTAATGTGCAGAAATCCTGAGCTATCTAAGTTGACAGCAGAAATGATTTTTCTTTAGCTGGTGTTTATTTTGTCATTGCTTTCTCAGCCTCCTTAAGTACATGTCAGCATTGACCATTAGGGAGATAAAAGAGCCGGAGCAGATCAGTATCTGGCTGGAATGCTGTCTTCAGTCTTTTAAAAAAGAGAGATTAAATTTTGTATGCTGGGTCATTCATGCGATAAATATGATGGAGGAAAGCAGAAAGTTTTATATAAAATTGCTAGTATTTTCAGAACAGAAACATGGGAGTTAATGTATTGGATCAGTGCGGTGTCTGTGTAGTGCACAGCTGACACAGGTGGGGTTTACAACGCAGGCTTCAGAGGGGAAACCAGAACAAAAGGTAATTGTAGTCTAAGGGACTCTAGGGGGAAATTTTCTCCCATCTTCAAAGATAGCAAAAGCTGTAGAAATTCTCCCTGAAGCACAGGACTTTATATGCCTTCTCAAGCATTTAAGGACTGAGGTTTTTGTTTTGAATTCACAATTACAACCCTAGGTATTATTGCTATTCTTGCAAATGTCTAATCTCTATGTGACTCCTTGTGAGCTTTTGGACTCCCAAAATATACTGAGTCAAGAAATCCTACAGTCTGACTGTTCATTTTTGCCATCAGTTTTAAGAATGACACCTACTGCTGCTGGAAAGAAAGAATGTGAGCTCATGAGTTTTGTTCCACCTCTGCAAAATGGAAGTAATAGCACAGCTACCATAACAGCATTTGTCAGAATATCCATGTCCTTGACAGATCAGCCACATCGGTTCCAATTGTGGATCCCCCCCCAGAGGCAGAGGGAAGCAAAGTGTCATTTCTGAATTTCTGCCCCAGGTCAGTGGCAGATTAGGGTACAGCCCTGTTCACCCCAGCTAATGTACTGCCCATTAGACCCAAGTCTCTACCAGCCACCGCTAAGTGTTAAACATGACAAAGTATGTAACTTATCCAGCAGTATGTGGTAAAGCGCTGTACTTTGTGGCTCTTTAATCTCTGCTTTTTATATTGTATATGAAATTAAGAGTGGAGGAGTACAAGCGGTGAATATAATGCAGACATCTATCCTTTTTGTTAACAATCAAAATGTAACATGCCAAACAAATGTACCTAGGGAGGGTCAAGTAAATACCTTTTATTTTACTCACGTTCTTTCTAGTGATTGCTATTCTGGACTGCATAAAAGACATGCAGATTGATATTTCCTGCCAACATATTTACATAAAAGGAAGTTAAAACAAAAACCTTCCCCAGGAAAACCCTCTGTGCCCAAGACCATGCTCACATTCATTGTAACTCATTCCAGTGTGACTGAATGGGTTACTCCAGCCTTGCTTACGCTAATTGATTGATGACTCTCCTCCCTCTTGCGAGGATGTAACATAAGAAGCTGTATAAAATGGAAGAAGCTTTTGAAGTGTCAAACTAGCATGAGAGAAAAATTTAGTCCCTGATCTGAAGACTGCTGCAGGTGTTTAACCATCTGTATCTCTCCAAGAAGCGAAGGTTGTTAAATGACCAGTACCGCTTGTCCAATCCTGAATCAACCAAACTGCTCATTCCTGCCTCTCTCTGCTGCTGAGACCAGCTGGGTGTTGAACGAGTGGGTCCTGAATATGCTGATGTCTGCTAGTCACGATGCACACAAGTGCAGCCAAAAGTATGCTTTGCACATACCTTCAGCCAATAGTTTCCCTGTAGATTTTTCTTGGAGGTTGCTGTGAAATTCATGGCCAGCAGAGCTGGCTCTCATTATGCTGAGCAGCCCTTCAACAAACACCTGAAGGCAAGCAAATAGCTCAGTATGTGATGGGAGTGCGGGGGCTGGAAAGTTCTGCCTTTCCTTAATTGGTGGTCTGGGAAGTGGTATGATAATGTGCTGTTACTAACCAGCAAGGATGTTTCCTAAGTTATTAGAGAAAATCCATCTTATTCATGTTCAGCTCAATCCATATTCTAAATGGTAAGGAATATAGCTACAGTAAGAACTTTATATCTGTATTCCTGGTGTCGGAGTATGCATATGTGAATGCTTTGCATTGGCAGTCAAGTACAGCAGCTAAATAAAGAATGAATGAAGGTCCGATTCTGCTCCTAGCTGTGCCGTGGACAAATGACCTTGTGCCTCTGCACTGGAAACATGGATGCAACAGTACCTGCCAGGCTTTGAGAAGTCCTGTGAAAGAGTATTCATACTTCTGTCCAGTAGCATACACAGTTCTGCTTTATAAAACAGTAATAGAAGAGAATTACGTGCATGTATTTTGATGAGGTGATAAGATGCGGCTTCTTCTCACTAAAATATTCATAGCTTGGGGTACCTTTCCCATCAAGTGACTGTAAAAGCTGATGTAACGAGTTTGAGATTTACTGTCTTCCTGAACAATTTTGTATAAGGTTTTTTTTTTATTTTGCAGCTCATCGGCGAGTTGTTTTTAAACTGCAGGTGCAGATATTTACAATGCAAACCAGATCCTTGGCTGTTCAGAGATGGTGGCTGTGTGTGAAAGCAGCTGACCTTGGGAGAGAACTGGGGCTGGGGCGAGCTGGGGATACTGGAGAGGGATTGAGATTGGGCTGAATCTAGAGCTGGAGCTGAAGGCAGCCTCAGGAGCAAGTGGATATTTTTACTGTCTCTGAAATGGACTCAGAAGTAGATTGCAGGATGTGGACTCTGAATAAGCTAAAACTGAAGCTGGGCACTAGAGCTCGGTCCTCGTGCAAGGGTTGTTTGACACTAATTTCTGGTTTTTTAGTTAAGTCATGCCGTACACGTTCTTAGCCTTTGTGCAACCTGTTACGAGATCTGTTATGACACTACTTCATGATTGCACTTGTCAGTTATGTCTAACCTGTCATTTATTACCTCTTTTTATTATTTTTTTCTTCCTTTAATGTGTTTAAATATGGGACATGTTCTGTGGAACTGCATTCTCAAATTATATCTTTTCCTGCTTCCAAATGTAATCCTTAAAACATTTCCATCTTGGTTTGTTGAGGCATAGATAGGGTTATGCTGAAGCGCTTTAAATTAACAATTTCTCATCAGAAAGTCCTAAATCTTCTTGAAGCTGTAGCCAGGGCTCTGATCTTGATTTTGGCCAACTGTCTCTATGCGTGTTCTTTTCCTTTAATATTTTCTTTGAGTGTTTGTCTTCTAGTGTTTTGTAATTAGTCCGCTAAATAATAAATTCACCAAAGTGCCTATAAAGAATCTGGCTTATGGGAATGTCTTGTAATAAAATATACTGCACGAGGAGCTCTTTTGACAAGGGTACAAAACAAAAACAGTAGTTTTGTAATCTCTAATTATGAAAAACATCAGAGGATGAATTATATGAGCAACTGTATCTCAGACCCCAAAAGAGATTTTCTGAGTCACACTTGATGTATCTACACTCTAAAACCCCAACGGTGGCTGCCTGCAGCATTCACCACAGCAGTGTGGATGGAGTTCAGCCCTTTTCCAGCACTGGAACAGGGTTTGGTCCCCAGCCTCACGCTGCTGCTGAGCACCCCACAGAAGGTACCGTACAGAGCGGATGGCATGTGGCTGAGAGTGCAACACGATGAATCCAGAGACCAAATCACAAGACTGCTTCTTTACCCTGCCGTTAATAAGCAAATAGGCCAACATCTCTTCCAAGGCACTGTCATTATATTTATAATTAGTAATAAGTACAAAATTGGTTTGTGTACCTAAAGGAAGAAAAACTCCCTCTGAGAAATGCTGGAATTACCAGTTTAGGAAAAATAAAAGATGATTCTCTGAAGCAAATCTCATATTTTCTGATGCAGTTAGCTGGGGTTTTTTAAATTGTTTATTGCCTTTAATTGTTTTTTAAAGTATGAAGTGTCTGACTCTTTACTTGGAAACAAAATACAGCTGATTTCAAATCAAAAGAGCTTTAAGATTCTCCTTAAATCCGCCAAGGTCTTTTGATGATGCAAATCTTTGAGCTGATACTATGTCAAGGTAAACTGACAACAAGCAAACCAATACACTTATTTTAATACTTCTCTACATTATGAAGCATACAATGACAGAAAATTTGTCATTTTATGTGTCTGTGAAGTATCAAACACTTTTTCATGTTTCAAAAACAATGAATAGCAGAAGTATTTGTTAAAATTATATTGGAGGAAAAAATCCCTGGCATTCATGTCATGTCTTGCATGATCAAGTGCTTTACAGACATTAATTAGATTTTATTTGAATCAGTAAAGCAATATTGAGACAGGTCTATTAAATAGCCCAGAGTGAATAATAATAATATTGAAATTATACATACCAGCGTTTCAAATTACATTGTAGGAATTATTTACGTGATCCATGGCTATTAATAGTGTTTACTGGACTGAGCAATGCTCTGAGTTCCAGTTCTATGTAATTAAAACCTGGCACAGAAAATTTGTGTTGCTATAACTGTAGCTGTTTGTTTTATATTAAGAGATACGGAACATTTAACATATGCTGAAACAAGTCATATTCAAAATCCAGCATGTATTCTGTGTTTTAAAGCAAATGTGTGTCAGAAATATGTCCACTCTAATTGCAAGTAACTCATAATTCATCAGGAGAACAGCAGGTTCAAGCAGTAGCTCTGGAAAGATGTTCAGGAAGTTGCTTGAGGATGATCATTTCCTTCTGAGCTTTTCAGCAGAGCAGTAGTCTTTAATCTATATTTGACAGCCTTGGAAAGCAAGGTCCTGCTCTGTGGGTGGCACTCTGTGGAGCTATTTTCATACAAATACGCTATTTAGAGGTATGACTTCATTCAAATCATTTAGATATTAAGTTCTTTCCTGAATTGAGGGTTCCTTTTAAACCTTGATTCAAACCTCACAATTGAAATGCTGCACAACGGTGTGCACCAAAATTCCCAGCGACTGAGCTCTTCCAAAGCACAATGGACTTTTGATAATGTGTGCTTCAGAGGGAAAACAATAATTTAGGGCATAGAATGGCAGGCAAAGTGTGTTTAGTTTAGAAATTAATGTGTATATATAATAATACTTCAAATGTAAATGAAAACACAACCTGTTCATGTGCTGTAATTGTTCCTGTTCTACTATCCCAAATACTCATCCTTGTTCTAATACATTTTCATGTACCACTGTTGCTTCACCCACTGGTCTGTGATATATACCATATAGCTTCTAATTTTCATATAATACTTGGGATCTGAAAATTCAGACAAATAATTTCCATTGTTTCTTACCAAAATGTGTAAGTATCTTTGCCAGAAATGTAGATGGTTATCTTCATCCTGATTGCTGCCATGGGAGATCATTTTCTAGCTTGGATAGAAAAAAATGTTGCTAGGTTATTTAGTTGTTTTATTCAGGGATATCACCTGAAGTTAATTTTATCAGATAATATCTATGAGAAGACTGAGTATTTCTTTGCAAAAAAACAAACAGCACAAATCCCAAGCTCACCCGCAGCACATCCGTATTTGTTTGTCATAGTGATGCTACAACAAGGAAGCATCCAGGGACTGAGCCATCCATCAGCTGGACACGTATTTATTGTTATTATGAAAATAGCGATTGATGGCTGGTGAACACATTTGAGTTATCAACTCTTCCACTGTTCGTGTCTCTGTGAAAGGGAAGCACCATTTTCTCAAGGCTGTTATACAGGTGAACATCACTGTGGTCTGAGGCTGGAAGTGGCAGGGAAAGTAATAGGGTAATGTGGATGCTGGGTACAAGTTTGGGAGGTATCACCTGCCCTGTACAAGGGGAGGAAGAGAGAATAATTAGCTGAAATCAGATTGCTGTTATTCTAAGTGCCTTATTGTGTCTAGTCCTCCATGAATGGCTTTTATTTTTATTATTATTAGCAAGTTTACTGGAAAAAAAAAAAAAAAAGTAAAATGTGACTTTTGTCCTGCAGAAAGACGCAGTGCCCAGGTCCCAGTCCGTGCAGTGATAAGGTTCAGTAAAGGCACGTGGGAGGTACAGTTGTGCACCTACAGGCTTGTCGTGTGCTCTCCACTCTTTTCTCTTAGCTTTATCAGTTCAGGGGGGAAGAGTACAAGTATTACTAAAACAATTTTTTTTTTCTGTATATGACTATGTAAAATACTTATTGTGATGAGAATAAAGCTCAGAAGCTGGGGACTATCTAAGACCATAGGAACAGGAATCTGTAAACAAGCTCATCCAGTATAGTGTCAACAGGGACATATATTTATGGTGAAATGTCTTTCAGAGTAGAAGCTATCGGGTCCTCTTTTTTTATCTGTTTCCTGGTAGAGGAATGATTTAAAGTGAACTTGAGCGCACATTTCAAATAACGGATGACAGGAGCTCATCCATTTCAATATAATTCATTGCACTGCATATGTATGGGGGAGATTTTAAAAGAAAATGAGCGAGTTGTATTTCCAAGTGAGCCACTAGGGTTTTTAAATGTGGTATTTCCTTCTCACTTTTCTTCTATTAAGTTTATTGGCTTCTGTGAGTAGAAGACTGCACTTTTGTGGTGGATATGGCTCTTTGTCTGCTCTTTGTCTCATGCTAGCTCTAGAGCAACAGGTGCAGAGTAGGCTAGTTTTAGCTTAATTTTTATTGTTGTTTTCAAGTATGAGTTTCCTACTTTATTCGCTTAACATACAATTCATTTTCCTGAAAAGCTGTAAGTGCTCAGAGCTTTCTTCTTCCATGTGTCTGAAATACATGAACTCTAATTCTCTTCAATATCATAAAACTGCAAGTAATTTCATTTTTCATTCATCTTGTTTCAGGGTTAGGTGTTTGGGGAGGGAACATTCTTACTGATCTATTTGATTTGAATCCTGGATAATGACATTCCCTATTGAAAATATTCCTCTAAGTGTTTGAGAATAACAGATGAGACAATTCCAGAAAAGCCAAGCTGAGGGTGCAGGTGCTTTCACATCCCAGTGCTCTGCTTGGGAGTAGAATCTGGAGCCTTAAATTTTCATTAAGGGCAGATATCCAGGCTGAAATCTTGGACCCGGCAGAGGATGATTGCCTCACTTGAAGTGAATCGGAGGCTGTTTGCAGTTTTTTGTCCTAATTTTTAATGGATGAGGTCCCCATTCAATACTTCAGAGATTCTTCAGTATGATTTGGACATGGCATCCCAGGTCCTTAATGCATATGCTGCATGTAAACCAAAGCAGATGCTGGCATAAAATGTGTCAGAGTTGCTCTAGGAGAAAAATCAGTCTTTTGTGGTTCCAGGCAGTTTTCCTACATGATCTGAATGTTTTATTTTTGGAGACAACTACTCTATGACATGAATGACAGATATGCTTTCTTTCTGAAGGAAACAAAATGCATAGTCAGTGTTTTACTTTCCACTGAGCTACGAACTTCTGGTGATTGTTGGCTGATGAAAACAAAAAGAAATTATTTTTAAATGATGAGGGTCAGAGCATTTTGGCACAGTAGGATTGGATGATATTGCTGTCATAAATTGCTGCACATTAGAGTTGTCTGGAAAGGCTTTCATCAAGACATTCACAAAAAAAAAAAAAAAAAATCAGAGTAAACAGCAACCTGGGATGTGCCAGCGAGTGAATCTTGGGGCAAGCAGGATGTGGGTGCCAAATCAGCTTAAGTGACAGTACTCTTGGTATCCATTTGTTTATCACCTGTTCTTCTTCTTAATTCCCCTTTCATTGAATTCATTTCCCTGCTCTTGGGAGAATTCAAATTTAATAATGCTAACCTGTGCAGAAAAGTATATGCATATTCATGAAAGCTCAGGAATTATTGGCAAAATCGAATTGAGTCAACATTGATCATGGCAAAAGGCAATTAAATGTACTTGTGAAAAAATCAATCTCAATTGAATTATTTTTTTCTTGATCACATATGATTGGAAATGCATGTTGATGAAAAAGAAAACATTGAAGGATATAGACTGAGGAACTCATATTTCCTGTCTGTGAAGTTCTACCTTTGTTCATAAAAATGGTGTATAAAACCCTAGAAATACAAGAGGTTTTAAAAGCATCTCTGGGGTTAAAATTTAAATTCAGAAATGCCAGAAAGTTTGCAATGCATTCAACTTGTCTAATTCTAGCGAAAGTGTCTCCTTCCTCCTTTTTGTCATTCAGTGGGAATTGACTCACTGTCTGTAGGGAACATTTCCATGACTGTCACAAGATGTTCAAAATGCGATGACTAGCATGGGTAAAAATTCTTGACACAACAATGTCCTGTCAGAAAATAGAGATTAATCCAAATCTAAGTGTTTCTCGGGAATACATAAACTTCTTCTAAATCATAGGTGGAAAAAAGTATAAGTTAATAGATTCAACTTTGTCATTGCTTTTCATCTCATTCCACTTGAGCTTTTATATATTGTCCCTTTTTATTATCTTTTCAATGAAACATTTACATGCTCTCAGGACTGTATCACTGACAATTTCTGCCTACCTGAAAATGTTGAAATTTTGTGTTTTGTTCTGATCTGACACACAAGTTTCATTCTATTTCCACTAGAATGCAAGTTCTAATTTCCATCTGTAGTTTGTATTTCCAAATCCTCTTCTCAATTTTTCTGTGATCAAAGCTATCCCCATGGAAGATTGATCCTACAGCACAGCAACTGCTTTGAGAAATCTACCAACCAATGTAAACACATTAAGATGTTGCGAAGATTTTCTGCAGTAATCTTATGAGGAATTTTTGCCTCACATGTGCCTTAAAAAATCCTGTTTCTTGACCTAAGTCCTATATTGCAGCCAACTCCTAAAACTGAAGCTGAGATTGGAGGAAAGGAGAGAGTTTTTCTAGTGCTGCCAAAGAAGGAATATGATGAGTCTCCCTTTGAGGTCTCAGAAATTTCCTGGACACACCTAAGCCATGTAGCAGTCTTTTTTTGCTATAGAAGAGAGCAGATGAGGCTTCTGCAATTTTTTTAAATAATATTTTTGCTGGTGTCTGCATTTCATAGTCAAAAGAAGCTGCGAGAGGTAGGCTATGAACATGTTTATGTAGGTAAATTTGAAGTGATTTTGCATTTCAGGTATTTGTGTGCAGCTCCTGTAGGTGCTCTGGGGATTTGCACACATAAATTTCATCACATCGGAATGGGAATACATCCCTTGCTATAATTCACATTCTCCCTTTCATTTGGGATCTTTTCATATTCAGACATTTATAATTTATTCTCCCAAACTGGCTTTGAATCTTAACAATGGTAACTTAAAAGAAAAATTACATTAATCTGAGGTGAATTAACCTCTTTTTTCCACTCTATTGGTCCAAGTGTCAAATTTCCTTGATAAGACATCATTACTTGCACCAACTGGTAATAGGACTGATGTTTTTTTGTCAGTGGCAAGATTTCTGAAGCACATATTTTTAAATTCAATCCAGTGGTCTCATTTTAAAAGAGAATTTTTAATTATTTAGCATTTTTTTTCCTAGAGACTGAACTATAGGAATTTTTTAATTATTATTATTATTGTCAAATACTTATGAGAGTCTCTTTCATGTGTGCACTTAATTTTTTGGCTGGGGATGTGATCAGAAATTGCCTGGGGCCATTCTCTGGAACAAAGATTGCTTTAGGACTGTTGGGTGTGATCGTTGGCCCCTGCACGCTTACCTCCTGTGTACCAAATGGCAGGGAATGAATGAACCTGAGGAAAGCCCAGCAGTGCTCAGCTCCAGCCTCTTCCAGAATTCACCCCACTCCAGCAGCTGACAGGGCTTGTAAGTAAAAACACAAGAAGAATTAACCCTGGGGGGAAAAGGTTTCTTTTTACAGTTGTTTCATCCATAGTTCCTAAAGAATTAAATCTAGAGTGTGTTCCAAGTAGGTGTCAGAAATGATGGCTTGCTTTTTTTCTTTTTTTTTTTTTTTCAAAGTACACATTTTCCTCCAAAAATATGTAGTTACAGGTAGAACAACTTTTGTAATTTTGTGTTGGTTTATAGCTTTTGAGGTACTGAACAAATCTAACACATCTGTTATAATAGTATTCAAATCATTCATCTACCTTCCTGGTCTTGAATGTAATACAATTTTCAGGGTTTTTTTTCTATTTTTATACCAAACTTTGCTGGTTTTCCATGCCCTTCACATCCCTCAGACCTCTTCTTCAAATTCTTTATTTGTTCTAATGTCTTTACTATTTCCTTTTATCATATCCCCCTATTCAATGAACTTAATCCTTGGGCTGGTGAATTCATGCACAGCTGCAGTGAGGGGGTTGCTTAGGGCGCAGCGCAGGCACGGATGGATTGTGCACAGCTGGGATTAGGTACCACTGCAGCGGGGGCTTGCTAAACTCCATCTGAGATTTGGGAGCGCTGGGAGCCTCATCAGGTTGGCATGTTATTGGATGCATAGTGAAAATATTGTACTGTACATTTTGAAATAATAACAAGAAAATCAGTTTGTAGCTTCTGCTCCTAGTACCCCTCATTCAGGAGGATGTGTTCTGTTTAATCAGGTAAAACCACTTGCTCCTACTGTGTTTTCATTTGTAGGAGAGAAGAAAGCAGAGTGAAATGCATAGCAATTAGCAACTTCCCTGTGAATACATGCGCAGTTATCTTTTCAAATTTAATACCATAGCTTGCAAGCAAATCAGGGAGGTATGGAGGGGGTTTACATAGGGTATGATCCCAACAGTCCATACAATTAGAAGAATTAACATATGTTGCCATTACATTGAATTTTTCATTGCCACTTTTTAACAGCTTGTATTCTAAAGAAAACTGAATTCTATAGTTGAGCATATAAATGTTCATGTTCATGTCACCTTAATGTTTGACAGAAAGATAATTTTACCTATGCAAGTTGGTATTTGTTAGCCTTTTGAGAGCACTCCTTGGGTGTAAAGCCTCATTGTTTTTCCTGCTGTTGTTTTCCTTGAAGGAAGATCTCAAGGACTGCATGCTGAAGGTTATATTTTCTGCACTGATAATAGTTACGTTTCTCCCATGCACCAGCAGATACATTCCTGCAGAATTGCTCTTGTTTTAGGTGAAAAGCATCACAAAAATGAGAGAGAGCGAATCTCCGTTTTTTCACAGAAGAACATGGGATAAGCCAGGTTTTTATCATCATGCACTTGACAGTAGTGGCTGGACTTGGGTAAAATGCCTGTAAAGTACTCTCTGAGAAAAACTATGATTTGTATCTATTTTGAAAAGAAGTAATTGAGCATCATGTGAGATAAATGCAATGTGCAGATCTCTCCTGCACCAGCTTCCATTGCAGTCAGTAGCAAATGGCTGCTCATCTCTGTGGCTGAGACAAATCCTTGATTATTGCAAGGTGTCAGACAGTGAAAACAATGAACCAGTTAATTGACTACAGTTATTTTTCTAAAACAGATTTGAAACATTTCCTGTCTTCTTGTTATAGAAAATAACTCCCCTGAGAAACAAGAAGTCAGGTGGGCCAGTGGCAGATTTCCTCCTCCTTTTACTGTCACTTCTCCTCTCCACTCAACCTTGCCCGGGTGTCTGATCCTGTAACACTTATGGTAAATATTTGGCTGTTTTCTGGTGAAGCAGAGCAGAGTGCTGGGTCTTCTTGTTCCTCACCATTTCTGCTTTTAAGAGCACCCCACCGACAAGAGGTGGTGCCCCTCCGTAGCACAGAGGGACCAGGTCCATGAGGGCTGGTGTGATTTCTGTGCTGAATTCAAGATTTCCAAAGACAGAAGGACTTTCACTGTGGCAAGGATCTCTAAAATCATCTTACACTCAAAGATACAAAACGATCCACCTGAGCAGTACTGCATCTAGGCTGTCTGCAGGGGACAGGGAGGTTGGTACATCTGGAAACTCTTTGCAGCTCTGGTTCCTATTTCTGGTAGCCTCAAAAAGGGGAAAAAATGATGACCCAGGGGAAAGCATGTCCAAGGACTGTGCAAGGTTATGTACTAGTAGGGGAAAGCAAAAGGTTCCCTTCGCAGAAAAGAAGGGCAGAAGGAACAAAAAGGAAAGCAGAGGCTGAAGAGCACTGTAAATATCAGTGACATGGAAAGTACCAGGTCTGGAGAACAGCATCCTCACTGGTTTGCAGTGAGCCCTTTCTGGACCCGGAGGGGTGAATCCAGCTTCCATGTAAAATGCTGAGCACTCTCCTTTAACAAAACTTTAGCAAGACATAGATCATTGACAAAGTCTGAGACCCAGTTTAATGGTTGTTGAGTCTGTCTTTCAGACACGTGTGGCCAAGCCATTTTCATATGGCTGCAGTCAGTTTCTGACTTGTCTGGCATGTTAAACCAAGTGAAACAAGAACATGAACTGGGAATGAGAGTGAAAGTGTGATTTCATGGCACTGCGATCAAGAAGATACAGTTCTTTATTCATGTAGGCTTGAGAGAAGACAATGTCAGAGGAATGAAAACAAAAATAACCTCAGATTTGTTTGAATAGTAATATTTCACCTCCATCCAACATTGGAATCCCTCTTGGAATTCACATGTTAAACCATGTCTCTTGAATACTGCAGACAGGCTGTGTCCATGGAAAACCCTTCTGTGTTCTTGGCTTTTATTCAGTCTTGTAAAAATGGAAAACCTTTATTTTTGTTTTCCCTATAGAGATTATTGTTAGGTTTTAAAACTTCCTTTATGAGAAAAAATTGTGCCCTCAATTCATTCTAGTACTCAATATATCTGTTTTTTTCATATGTATGATTTAAACACTCATAAAGTATTGAAAAGTCTATTTGGGCTATTATGGGATCATTTAAAAATCTTTTTGGAACACAAGCTGATTTTTAAAATATTGCTTTAGTGATGGGAATACTTGATTACTTCTTAAATTATTGACGTTATTTTAGGGGCTCTGAAACTGTCTAAACTCAGTATCTTAGGTTCAAATGCAGCAAAGCTCAATAGTTAGACATTGCTGCATTCTCAGTTGCTGAATGTTTGTATAACTCGGGTATTGTTAGATAGGTCTCCTTGGTATCAGGAGAAAGGCAAGAGCCGTAGGGAGCAGAGGAGGAGAGTGGTGGTGTTGGGTTGAGCTTGCCTTGCTGGAGCAGATTTCCAGCACACAGAGGTCCAATGTGTTGACTAAGGCTGGGGAAGGGACCTTTTTTGCCAGTAAATGGGTGAGCTGTATTAGCACTCGGTGGCATTTGTTTTGGTCATGTTATTTGCAAAGGGAATATTGCAGGATCCAAATCTCAGGAGTTGTTAAGCTGCTACTTTTCAATCATGCTAAATCCAAACACAAATGGTTCTTTTTCAGCCCTGTGCAATCAGGACTTGGAGTGTACCAGCTTTCTAATCTGGAGATGAAACAAGCACTCCAGATCACTCAGAAACAATAGAGACTCTGTTTAATACACTGATAAAAATGTGTTTAAAAAATAAATTATCTACTAGCTGCTGGGATTGCTTGAAATTCCATTAAACACTAATGAGAGAAGGCATCACAGACAAATTAATAAACACCCTACGCACTAACCTAGAAAATACCAGCCTAAAACCTTTGATGCTAAACTGATTAAAATGAGAAACATATTTCATGTGAAACCACTCAGCATATTTCAGGGTATTAATTGAGGCATAATGAAAATGGAGGATACAGCACAGAGAAGGAAGAATACATTAGACTATAGTCCTGCAAAAGAGTCATATGCAAATGCAGCCTTAGTTTCATGCATATGAGTTATTCCATAGGACTAGAAAGAGCATAGGAAAAAATATATTGAGATTTCGGTGCATTTTGGTAGGTGAAATCAAAGAGGGGGAATTTTTTTCAGTGAATTTGTGCATGGTTTATGAGACCATAGATTCTTTATACATAAGAAAAATCTTCCATTTCTGTATCTCCCATTGGTTCTGAGGTGAGTTTATAAGTTAACTTGCACTGGGGGTGAGGGGAAGGTTGATGGGAAACAATGTTGGACTTAAAAGACAAATCTCACTTATACCTTGCTTAGATAAGCACACATTAGAGTAGAAAGAAAGAAAAAAAAAATGGTTGCAGTAAAGAAAAAGGAAGATGCTGGTGCATCTGTCCAAGGCATTATGTGTGTTCAATACTTTGCCGTTCAGTGAAAAATGGTTGCCATAACAACCATCATACCTTGTGGTAGCTCAAGATGATGGAGATAGAACACATCTCCTAAAGAAACCCAGTGCCAGCTTGTTGCACAGCACACAAAAAAAAAAAAAAAAAAAATTAAAAAAAAATCATTCTGTGCCACCAAAAAACCTTGGAGCTGGGGGAACTTTTAACACTTACAGGAGCCATCACAGCAGCCCCTCCCTCACTACTGAACAAACCCACCACGCAAAACCACAACAGGAGTCCCAGCCCAGATCATGACATCTAGATCCTCACGCAAAGAGGAGTCCTGGGTGCAGGTACTTGTCCCTCTTTGACAAAGAGGGCGGCTGGTGGCACCTGCCTTTGTGTCCCTTGGAGGAACGTAGCTGGGGCGTGCGGATAAGCTGGCAGGAAGGGGAAGGTCATCTCCTATCTGGAGCAAACAAGACTATGGCTCCAAAATAAGTATCTTCTGCTGCCGTGAATTCTTTAGCGTAGCTGTCATTGGAAAATCAGTTG
Organism: Pterocles gutturalis; assembly: GCF_000699245.1. Classification (NCBI taxonomy): domain Eukaryota; kingdom Metazoa; phylum Chordata; class Aves; order Pterocliformes; family Pteroclidae; genus Pterocles; species Pterocles gutturalis. The sequence continues at coordinate 288,793 of NW_010135689.1, forward strand.
GTCTGGCCCAGCTAAAGAGCGGTGAGAAAGAAGGGAGGCTCTCAAACTAGCCTGGAGTCAGAACTCCCTCCTGGACACTTCTAACGCTGGGTGTGCTTATGGCACCTCCTTCATTCCAGTTTGGTCATCGCAAACTTGCCTTTCCTTGAGCCCCTGTGCAACACCTCATTCAGGCAAGAGCCTTCCATGGGATTTCGTGTGTGTGCACAATGATCTTAAGCCCAGGCTCTTTTGCAATAGCCGCGCTGTAGCGTTTAGAAGTGGTCTTCAGCATTCATATGTCTATTCATCAAATGTCTGTCACCTGAAGAAAGTACGGCTCTGTGTTACACTTTATCCAACGAGATATATGTGCAGAGATGGTGTATGATTTAGTACGGTCATGCCCTACAAGTAAAAGTGTCATCAGATCGTGATACAGAGCACATGAAGTCTGATTGAAAAATCTTCCCTGCCTACAGTTGTCATTATCTGGGGAGACAATCTTGCTGGCACAGAGCTGGTAAGCTGTAGGGGGAGACTTTTCAGGCCCATATGTACGATGAATCATGCCCGTTCATCTCCACTGTATGTTTGTGATCTATGTATAAAAATTTCCCCCTAGATACTAGTAACTATGAATCGAGCTCTTTCAAATGAGTATTTAAATAAACCCAACCCAACCAAAAACCACAGTGCTCTGCATGCATGTGTGTGGATATATATGCATTCCTTTATTTATATTCAGTTTCTCATTTTTTAAGTAGTGTTTGGGCCTCTCGTTCTGCAGGAACAATTTGAACTAAATGATGTATTTTTAAACAGAAGTGAGCAGTCTCAGTTATCTGCTCAATGTCAGCAACAGGGGACTTCAAAGTCAGTGGTTACCATGAGGCAATAAAATCACAATCTTCACCTCGGCCAGGTCCACATCCAAAGCCTCTTCAAACCAGCAGGAACCTGTGAATTGATTTCACTGGACTTCACAGCAGGCTGAATAGCTGTTCCTCTTCATCTTGTAATTCTTTTTGACCATTGTTTCAAAGTTCATGTTTAAATATATTCTTCCCCATGAGAAATAATTTTTTGCAGCATCTGGAAAACTGGTATAAAATGTGTGTGTTGTTATCTGTATGAATCAAGCCAAGTTCTATTTTTTTTTTTTATTGAGTAACAGACTTCACTTCAGATTTAGCTATTTTAGGTGCAGTACAATATTTATATTCATTTAATAGGTGTGCTAGTCACAAAAAAAAAAAGGATTTCTGCATCTTTAGTTACATTTTGTCATCAAATAGATTGCAGAGTAATCATACTGTATTTACACAAACTTATTTTTCATGTTGGAAAACTGAAACTAGAGCCAAGCCCAACCCCCTATTCAGGCATCATTATTATCAAAAGCAGCACTAAGTAAGAACACAAATATTTGGTCATTAATGATACATTGGTTTGTGTGGCAGAGTAATGTACTAAAACCCCACAACATGGACCTGACAAAGTGTCTCTGAGTATATAACTCAGTGACTTATCAAGCACGAGCTCTACTTGAGCTCATCGTTCATTTTTTAGCTGATTTACTTGTTTCAAGATGCTTTTTCTTTTGTTTTGACTCTTATTGCTCTTCTATCCATTTCCCGCACATAAAGGAGACTAAGAGGACAGCTTTTCTTCCACTGATTGTTCTTCTCTGTTGGACTGAAGGACCTTTGAGACACAATGTAAGTTTTTTTCTGGCTCTTAATACCATTAGTCCCGCATTTTGATTTGCACTGTAATACAAATAATAGTACTATCTGCATATGGCAAATAGAGTTTTACATGGGAGCGTGGATCTTTTAAATTTCATTCTGAAGAGACAGGTGCAGCCAGAATAAAAGCTAGAAGGAAGATATTAAAAGATGCAATAGAAAATTAAGGAAAAGAGGGAATAATATGAATATATTAATTTGTCTTTAATCCCGTTCTGTCTGGATCTTATTGATCTATGATGTTGATATCATACTTCAGACTCAATGTGAATTTTAATCAAGCTCATTCATGTATTTTTGTCACATTCTTTGAGAGATGTCAATTGAATGTTTGATGTGGGAGGCTGGGAAAGCAGAGCATCAGTAATAGTGAAAACTTCCACCCAAATGCCTTTACTTACAAAATAATAGACGAGCTTCAGCCTCAGAGTGATGCAAGGGCAGGTAGCTTTGATGGATGTCACAGCAGTGATCTTACTTTCAAGCTTTGTGGCAAGATAACCCAATTGAATTAATAATAGGTTATGGTGGGTAAACACACATTTGTGTGGAAGCTGCAGTTCTTGTGCCCATTCCCTTGCCCACGTACAAGAGAGTACGCAGCAACACCACCTAGGAGATAGGCTTATGCACTTAGCACGAAAGATGCTTGGTCCAGCGTGACCCAGAAGGTCTGCAAACTTGGGAAGAGAAAGGGAAATTGTAACGTTTGGGTTAGAAATGTAGTAGCACAACATGAGAGGAGCCTATCCAGCTGTGCAGAATGGGAGTTCTTCTTGTTTCTTATTAAATGCATCCTACAAGTCAGTATCACTTCTAATTCAATTTAAGTTTTAAATAATTTTTCTCCTCTAATGGTATTTGCTTTATAATAAAGTATGATTGTAGCTTGTAAAATAAAGAGAAGATGAAGTGAATATAAACATTGCAGAAACCTGATGATTTCCAAAGAATTTTACATAATAATTCAAATTAGTCAGATGTGCAGCTTTTACGCCCATTTACACAAATTAAGCCTACAATTCATGCACAGTCACAAGCGGGCTCCAAACATCTTACAAAGTCCAACGTGATTGCCTCCTGGTCCTTTTCATTAGCTATCAGCGGGTTGTTACAGCTAGGTTAGGAAAAAATGACAACCTTATTCTTCCTTTCAATGTATAATACTTTTTTCTACTGTATGTATGTGGTACTTAAGTCAGTTTAGCACCATTTTAAAATTTAATTTTAATTGTAGTAGGTGAAAGCAGCCTGTCGGTACTAGCACAATCTGTGTACTTAAATTGTGAGGTGCTGTGTTTCTTCAGGAGATTCCTAAAAGGAAAAGACTAAATCCCTCAAGACAGAAGGCGTTAAGGACTACCCAATGCAGACTGCATCTGCCCAGTCTCCATCCACAGCACGGGGCTTCCCTTTTGCCGTTCTTGCCTGCTCTTCTGTACTGTGCTTGCTGGCACGGTGAGCAGCACCACCTGCTTCTCAGAAGATGATGTGTCTAGATGTCCTTGGGTACCAGGAGATCACCAGAAGTGGTGGGGAATACAGGTCCTCATGTAGCTCCATTGTGGAGAAGAAGCAAAATAAGTGTTCCCCCTGTTCCCCCTGTGGAGTGTAGTTGGGCAGGCTGCTCCCAAACTTGTCAGACCACTGTGGCCGCACGATTTGTGCAGGTCTGCTGGGAGCAACTGCCTGGTGTCCTGTACAAGGGGCACGTGGTGCCAAACGGGGCTGCTGGGTGTGGCTGGGGGACAACAAGAGAACACATCTTCATGGTAGTTTAAGCAGCCTTTGGTAGAGTGTTCACTTTTCTCCCTACCCCTTTCAAACAGAAAAGGCTTCTGTTTAACTAGTTATGCTCCTGATTTAAGGTGGTGTCATTAACTGGGTAGGAACAAAGACGTACTTGATCTCCTTTACTCAAAGGAGTATGGACATGTGCATCTCCTCTTAAGGGAACAGGTAATATAATTAGATATAACATATGATGTGGAGGCTTTCATTTGTTTTTTAATAGAAGTGCTGTTCAATAGAACGGATCAGTACATTTGATGAGGTTTGGCAATCTCTTTTTGGAAAAGCTTTGCTGCTTTAGTGTGAGTTCTGTAGAGACTTGGTTTTATTTTTCATCTCTCTTTGGCAATGATACCACCACCTTTCCATTTGTACCTAGTCTTTATTGCTGAACCTGCACGTGTCCTCCAGATGCTTTCCTGTGAATCCAGCATAAGTTAGGGATTTGATCCAAGGCCCTGGACAGTCAGAAAGAAGTGTTTTTCCTACCTAGTAGGCTTTGGAGTAAGCTTTTGGTGGGTAATTCAGTCAGATGCTTGTTGAGGAGTGCTTCATACCCTGAACACATTACACCATTGCACTGTTTGTCCGTCCTCAGGCTGCATTTTAATTTTTAGAAAGAGTTTTAAGTTGTTTGTTATTGGTCTATAAAGCTCTTAGAGGTTTGGGAGCTGTCTGAGTGAACCTGCTGGACTGGTGACCAGTGATGAGGGGTGTTTGCCAGGCAAGATCGTCAGGATTGAAACTCTTTGTAGGGAGTCCCCATGTTAGGACTCCAGCTGGGCAAAATAGCCTGATGGTTTTGAATGTGTCAAACAGAGTGCGAGGGGAATTTATAGTTAATCAGGGTTTTAGAAAGGATGAGAAGTGTTTATTATAGAGTGGTAGGGAGCTTAGCTGATTCAGAGTGTATTTCCAGTTTATTATGTTTGAATCCAGAACGTGCTAAGCTGACCTTAATACCGGTGCAATGTTTTGACTCATCCTGCATTTAAGTGGACATGCCCATAGTGGTACTTAGAGTTTGACAGACACCTCTTAATAAAATGTAGCGCTCTTTGGTGTGCGTGTTTGGGTAGGCAGGGATTTTCTTCTAATGGTTTCTTACAGAAAGAATCATAAATTTCCCTTCTTGATCAAGGTATGAAAATCTCTGCATTGATTACTTTGATAAATGTAGGCTGATTTCTCAGCAATTCGCAGTCATCATCATTTCTAGTGTATTGCTATGCCTGTACATTTAAGTTATGAACCTGTATAATAAAATATAGTTTGAATCTCGGTGTTCCTGCCAAATCTAGTTAAGCATGTGGATGATTTGCTGACACATTTCAACAGCAGGCTCTCAGGAATGTGTCCCTGTAAATCCTCCTCTGTTGTTTGTTTGGCCAGTGATGCTGTTTGTAAATGGGATGCTATTTTGTGCTGTCTTGTGATTGCTCTTCAAACCGTGATACGTTTGCTCAGTCTTCAGCTGAAGGAAGCAAGCAGCCTGGGGAGTATTTTATAAGGCAAGATGTAGCTCTTCAATATTAAAGTTGCAAATCTGTAAGGAGTGCAAATACTCTGTAGCTAGGATGCCAATTCCCTTTTATGACTCCCTCAGTAATTACTGAGTAGTATTTATTACAGAGCAGTGTACTAGGGAATAATCGGGGTTTTTGTAGATGGGGACCAAAGTGAAGCTAAGGTGTTTGATAACAGTGAGAGCTGCTTAGTGAGTTCATGAATGTTCCTGATGTAGGACAAATTAAGCAGACATGGATTTTAAAAGCCATCTTGTGAAAAAAAATAGATAGTCAAAATTGTTTGCAACTGATGCTAATTTGGGATGTGCAGAGCACAACTTGTTCCCTCTTGCAAAACTGGCTTCTGCTTCCCTGCTGCTCCATGTGCATTTCCTCTGGCATGAGGAAAATAATATTAAATGGGCTGGGTTTCTGTCAAACTGCTTTGACCTGCTAGGACAGTTGATATTGAAAACCTGTACATAGCTTATTCTTCAGAATTTGGGTACAATTTCTTTGCATAGGTAGATCCTACACAGTGGGACTCATATCTCTGACTCAAGCTTCTAGGCACCAACACAACCACCTATAATGCCTTCTATGTTACTGGCATAGGAAATTTTTAAGGCAGAAGAGACCATTGGGTTACCCAGGAAATGCACTGGGCTGTTCTTGTTCTCCAGAGACCTGCAGAGATGAAGAAGATAGTGCTGGATTGGGGTTGGAAGAATCAAACTTGGGTCACGCCAGTACAGGCAATAAACATCTTCTCTGAGGGATGAAATCCCTTCTGTGTAGTTACATTTGCCCATTGCTGCTGACCTGGGCTGGGATTTCTAGGTCTTGCGATAACATTGAGATTATTAAAACTGGTTCTAATCTTTAGAAATATGTGCCGTAAAAGTAAGCAAAAGCTTACCTACCCGTCATTCATAGTTTTCCTTTCCAAAGGAATGAAAATGCAGAACATGTGCAAATGTGCATATCCATTCTATATATAAACTCATATAGTTTATATATGTTTTACATTTTTGTTCTATGCATGTGTGAATAAGTGAGTATATATACATATACATGTGCACGCATGCTATATTTTTTTCCTTTTCTGAAATTCCTGCAATGTGAATGTTAAAAGCTTTTTTTAAAATGAAGTTAAGACCTCAGGCAAAACCAATAAAAGCAATTTAATAGGAAAATAAATTACTAGACTCTTATGCCTAAATGTAGAATATCACAATTTTCCATTTTTGCTATTGAATGGCATAATTTTTGGAGCAACAACTGAAAATTTCAGCCTTTGCTTAGAACTTCCTGGTGAGTAAAAAGCCATTAATGTATTCTTCACTGTTTAATTACACTTAAAGTTTTAGGACTGACTAAATTAAATGGGCATGGTAAGCTTTTAAAATTCATTGATGCTGTCTCATTTTCATAAATGCAGGAATGGAATCATGCCCTGAGCTTCAGCCTATGTACTGCTGCTTTGCTCTGAATATCCATGTCCATAAAGACAGCAGTCTCATTCCCCTTCTTCTATAATACATACACTATTTATGGAGCAGAACAACACAGAGTCAATAGACAAATTCATATTACGATCATAGTGACATAAAGCCCAGCACCTGGCATGCTTTTCTTCTCCAGAACCTCAAAAGCCTCCTGCCTGCACATGATTCAGGTTAGATCTTGTGGCTGCATCCTTGTTGTTTCCAGACATTCGGCTGTCTTGCAAAGTGATTTTCTGCAGAAAGTGGTGGAAGCGTGTCTGGCTACCAACTAACCCACCTGCATGCTCAGGTCTTCATGGTCCCGTGTGCTCTGGCGGATCCATTGCAGCTAGGCATGAAGGTCCATGTCAATGGTCACCCACGGGACGTTGTGTGGTGGAACGGCTGCTACGGTGAAAGGGAAGAAGTTACTTATCTGGGCTACTGACATCAACATGATGTATTGGGCTATGTAGCTGCATTTATAGACATAATTAACAATGCTTAATTAAGGACACTTGAGGAGAGGAGGGATTACTCTGAGCTTTGAAGTGCCAGGTAGTTTGCAGAATGAAGTTGAGAATTTGGATCAACAGGGTTGGAAATGAATGGGGCTCTGCAACGTGCTGTATAATTGCTACAGGTACATGGGTGACCTGACAAGGACACCTCCAAGGAGTCTGCAAGTTGCAGTGGTGAAAGAAGTAGATTCTTCTCTTTTTTTTTAAAGGAAAACATCTTGAAGCAGAGGGCTGATGGGGAGTGACTGCCCTGCTTAACCTCCCGTTAATGCCTGTTTTGAGAAATCAAGCAGGGCATAGGCTGTCTGTTAGTTCTTTTCTCCGGGATGCAATTTCAGCCAGTGTGTTTAACTTCAGCCCCTATTTATCTCCCCGACAATATCTAAGAACATAAGCGTTATACTTGGGTCAGAGCAGGGGGTTCGGTATCTCGGATGTTCCACCTCTGACAGACAGCAGTAGCGGAGAGAGATACAGGATTTGGGTAAGCAGGGAGAGAGCACCACATGGAATATACCCTCACAGCTTTCTTCCATGGCACAATGTTCTGTTCAGATGAATTCAGATAGTTTACTAATATATTTTTAGCTATTGAACATGAAAATGACATGGAAAAGTGAAAGGTGTTTCCTGTGCTCAGAGAAGGATGCTTACTGCAGGCAGCACTGGAGAGCTCAATTTCCCTGCTCCTGCTTTCATCCTGGCTTTCTGCCTAAAGCCAGGGCTCAGTAAGCTGTCACAGAGACAGCAGCCCTTTGATTTTGCAAAACAATCCACAGTTGTTGGTTTCAAATTGATATTTGTTTTGCTTTGGTATTTTCCTCCGATATTTCTGCTCTGCCACTGTTGGAGGCTTCTTTTCTGCAGGGCTGCAGCATGTCTTAACACTTTGGCCTTGGCTGTGGCATGTGTATCCTGTGATTGATTGTGTTCATTAGGAAGGTTGAGTGTTGTTTGTTTCACTATCAATAGATACGTTAGCAAACAAGATAAGTGAAAACTAGCAGACTTGCTGTAGTAATTACTGTAGGTTCAGATAAAGCATGTAGCATTGGAGCTTTACCGTAATGAGTCCTTGTTGGTATGAAACAGGAGATTCATTATATATCAGATGTTAAAATCTTTCCAGAGCTAAATGGGAAGAACTGCAAAGGAAGAAAACACTTAGTTCTTTAGGGCAGTGTGTGTAGCACTTCAAATAATGAGAGCAGAGTCAAGGCATCCACCAACTTGTAGGTGAATCACTTTTTCTTATGGATCCAGGGACATCAAAGTGTCTCATTTGGATCAAGTGTCTCAAATTGGATCAATTTTGATGAAATGTTGGTGGAAAACACAGCAGCAGCAAAATTTATTTCACTCCAGCACAAAATCTTTGGAGAGTGTTTCTTACACCTTCCCATTTTAAAATGTCCTCCTCTTATACTGAAAACACAGTTAAGTCCTTGAAATTGAAACAAAATATTTTCCAGTCACCTTTAATGTTCTTCACTATCCCTCCTATGCTCTATGTTTCATTTTTTTTCCCTAAGCCTGACTCAGTATCCCTTATGCCTGTTTCTTCATTTTAAGGTGTTTCTTTGCACTGGTTCCCTTGTCCTCTCCAAAGGAAAGAGCAATTGCAGAGGAAGTGTCGCTGATCCCTGCCTGCTCAGAAAGTGTCTTTGCCAGACTAACAGCTTTGGACTTAGCTGTGCTAACCAGCCACTCACAGTCTGCGGTCAGGTGATGTAGCTCCCTGTTCCTGCGTCATTTTAACAGTTCCTAATGTACTTGATAAAGATCTGTAATGGCACTGATGCTTTCAAAAGCTGTTCTGGAAACTATGCAACAAAGAATTTGCAGTCCTACATGTTATAAGTGCCACGGGAAGTTTTTAAACCCAGCAGGCAGAAGAGAAAGTACCTTAAAATAAATTATTTTAACACCAAAGAGGCTCTTGGAAGCTATTTGTGATCATTATCCAGCTACCTTATCTCAAGCATCAATTTCTGTAATGAGGTGCAAAGAACAGCTGAATGAGATGAATCTTAGTTGCCTTCAAAGGGTGGGGAAAGTTTCACAAAGAGGATTAAATATAAGACAAATGAGGAAGCCCACTGAGCAGAGATTTACAAGCATTCAGTCCCCCCATCTGACAGGTGAAGCGGTAGGAGTTATTTTGCCTTCATTGAGATCCCCTGATGCCGCTGCAGGCTCACGCTCACCCCCTCGTACTCCTCATGCAGGAGGAATTGCAAGGGGCTGCGGGTTGGTGCAGTGGGTATACGGAAAAACCAGAATGAAAGACGCATTAGAGGTATGATAACTTTAAAGCCAGTCAACTGTAATGCAGTCACACCTTATTCATGGCATTATTTGCTGCCGTCCTAGCTTCTGAGCCCCAGGCACGCGCATGACACCAGCTTTGTCTTAGAAATGTTGCAGAAGCATGTGGCACAAGCTTGAAAGTTAAAATTAGTCTTAATGAGCCCAGAATGGTTGCTTATACCTACACACATGTGGAGTGACAGCGTATAGATCAGAGTTATCAGTCTGGGTTTCCTGGAGTTACAAATCAAATCAGTATGTCCTGAGACACAGGTAAGAGCAATGCTGTAGTGCAAGAGGGAGCAGGAAGGTTTAAATGGTACCAATTACGTGTACTTGAATTATGTGTTTTATACAGAGTTTTATTTCCTGTCATGCTTTGTTTAGTTTTACTTAACATTTATCAAAATATAATTTTTTTAGTGCAAAATAGTAGTCATTAATATAAACCTAAAAATCATTTACTGTTTTAACTTCAGCTCTAAGGATTTAAATAAATAAATTCACTGCAGAATTTTGTGAAAAGCTTGTATCTTTCCTTTGTTTAATGGGTTAACATGGGTGAAACATTTGTTATGGCTGCAACTCCTCTGGCACCTTCAGCAGCATAAAAGACTGACTCAGGAGAATAAGACGCCCAGAAAAGCAATTACCTAGCAAGTCACCCATCACTGTAAGTTTGCAAAGGGAATATGGTCAACCTCACATCCATAGTGACTCTCTAAGAAAGAGAGAAGCAACGTCTCAGCTGTCCAAAGGTGTCCCATGGCACTGAAAAGTCAGCACACGACTGAACAGTGAATGAGCGCTGCTTTGAAGGTGGTACCTTCAAAAAAGGTGTGTCTGGAGAGAGGGCAATTCCTGCT
>NW_010135689.1:299036-306266 GCF_000699245.1 Pterocles gutturalis
TGTGTGATAGTAAGTCAATGAAATGCCTTCAGTGTTCACCTTGGGTCTCCAGCAGAAGCACCGTGGTTAGAATGACGAGGCTGTATCTGGAAAGTCCCCATGCGTGCAGTGGCCTCCAAATTAAGGGGATGGCATTCTTCAGTTTTTTGTGTGTGTCTGGTATTTAGGTGCCTGACAGACCAGAAAGGCAGTACCTCCACTGACTGTGTACCTCTGTCTTGAGATGTCTTTTCCTTTCTCTCATTTTCTGAAGTTTGTCTAACTGTGGGCTTGAGCTCTGGAGAATTAGACTACCGCAATTATCTTCAGCTCTGGCTTAAGGGAATGAAGCTGTGCAGAAATAGCTCTGTATCGTACCAAGATGATCATCTTAAACTGTAGTACATGGCATAATTCCTGCAGCAATTTTGAAATTATGTACCATCAAATGCCGTGTCACGTCCCTCATAATGGTCATTAGCAATTATGTCACATTGAATCACAGAAAACATAGTGAATTTGGTGCTAATAGGGCAGAACAAAGTCTCTTCTGGCTTATGAGTCTTGTTCTTTAATCTCTGCAACTGGCTGTTGCAGTTTAGCCCTGGCAGGGAACCTTGTTTCTCTGTAGCTCTGTGCTCACTTTTCGTTTTAAGACGACATTGATTAAGGAGAAAATTCTGCCGCTGTTGGGCATGCAAATGTGGTAGTTTATGCAGGACAAGCATGTTATCTGTCAAGACCAGCACTCCTCTGCCTTGTCTCCACAGGGCTTGTAAAATCCGGACGCAAAAGCCCTGATGTGCGGCCACACGTAACCATTGCCCAGTTCAGCACGGCTTTGCTGCTGCAGGGACAAACTGCTGTACCGTGATGTAGAGGAAGCGGGGCCAAATCTCACAGGTTTGAGATTTTTCTAGAGCAATGATTATGTACTTGCATTGGCAAGAACTAGCCTAGTGAACAGATGTGTTCGTCGTATCAGGACTTCTTTATTGCCAACTCATGGAATGCTTTTGCAGATGCCAAGAAAACAAATACGATCTGTCTGTCGGAGTGTTCAGGTAGGCACTAGCAGAGGGTCTCTTCTGTGCTACAGTGGCATTGTTAGGGAGGGAAGAATTGTGTTTAAAGGGAATTCTGAGAATGGCTCAGAAATGGGAACAGAAAGGAAAGAAAAACACCAGCACAGAGTGGTCATTTCTTAGGAGAAGCATTGCATGAGAGAAAGGGCAGTGTGAGGACTGAGCAATAAGAAAGATCAAAAAAACCAGATTCCCACACCCATGCTTGCCACATAATTATGGGAAAAAAAAAAAAATGAAGCTCTTGTTTGTGTTAAAGACCCACTAGTCATGTGATGGATAAGGACACAAAATACAAATAGCAACACAGTCTAAATACCACCCCAGAGAGAGGGGAACATTTATTTTCATTTTCGAGTGTCCGGTGGTCTCACCAGGTGTTGGTGTGAATTCTTCTTGTCTCAATTTTCAAATCTAGACTTACAAGTGGACCAAATAAAAGTTTTAAGGTTTGTGGATGCCTTTAATTGTATGTTTTGTAAACACTGCCTGATAAGTTTGATCTGTTGAGTGATGAGACTCTGATTTTGTGTGCACACTCTGCCTACAGGCCAGGGCTCTAATGATGTTTAATTACCACATATACAGAAAATAAACTATGCTAGTAGCGGTTTGCTACCATCAAGCTCTAACTGGTTGACACTGGATATCAATCTGGCTGCATGGGAGTTTGTCTCCTCGTGAGACAAACCTTGTTTAGGTTGTTAAGTGGATGATCCATTAAGGAACAGATGTTGTCCTACGAGTCTTAAATCTCACAGAAGAGTGGTCAGTGATTTCTCTTGAGAATCATGTAAGGTAAACCTAGCTGAAATTGGAAAGAACCCTCTGTCCCTTTAATTTGTTCAAATTTTCTAAGAATTTTCTCTTATATTGAACTACTGTGAAGTTTGAAGTTTTGTAGACCTAAGGATATCTCTACTATTTCAAAGAGAAGTGTGTTCAGCTTTTAGCCACATTGTTTATTTTGAACATGACTTTCTACTTGCTGAGATTTAAGAGCACCTCTATATCCCATAGAGCATTCTCATTGGAAACCTCGCATGACAAAAACGACTTCTAATTTTAGACCCTCCAAACTGGTGACATGCCCTCAGAACAGAAGTAATTGATTGGCATATATCTTTAATGTAATATAATACACATTATGTTCTTCAAAGAGCTTCTTAGCCTACTTTCTGGCAATGTTGCTGCTGTGTTTTTCTATAGCTATTTTTCTTTCTTTGTGTTACTTCTAATGATCTCATGTAAAGCTGGTCATTCTACTTTACCTTGAATATAAATTACTTTAAAATAGTGATGATTCTGAGTAAGAGTCTTACTGAGCTCCGTAAAGTATCTTTCTTCCCATTAAACCCCAGCCTGTAGCTATTCTTTGGTGTAGGCTGTGCTTCATGGAGGTAAAAGATAGATGTGAAATTTTGTCAAATGACTTAAAAGGAAAAATCCTTAGAATGACTCTAATATCTTTACAAATTCAAAACACTGTTGTGACCTTTCTCACCTTGTTAACTTGGTTCTCCAAAGTGTTCTGACCTTAATATAATGTATTTGCTAAAATGTTTTCTCTAAATTGTCAAACTACTGCTGTACTCAATTCTGTCTTAATGTGTCTCTACAACATCAGCCAGCACCTTTTTTAATACCATCATTACAGTGTGTTACTGCACAAGCATCTTCAGGTTTTTTACTAGTCATTTGCTATTTTCTTTCAGCACTGTATCATTACTGCGTTTTTCCTTGTTAAGATCCTGTGCTACTTCTGAAAGAACCTTCTTTTTCTCTTCTTCGTTTTTATGAAAGTGGCTCATAAATGTCACATTCCAATTTCAGCGAATCATATCTGCACTCACATCTTCCTTCTTCCTTTTCTGAGATGGAAGAAGTTGTGCAATCGTTATATATTTTTCATTTCCAGATTCCTTCTAATAAAAAATTAAATAAGTAAACAAAAATCAGAATCTGCCTTGAAATTAATTCTGGTTTTGCTTGTGTTGGTTTTACTGCAGTGTCATTCAGCTGATGTTGGCAGAGTTATTTCTGATTCATACGAGTGTAAATTCCTCATCAGAACCACATTTTGAGGCGTCAGTCCAGCTAAGCATTTAATTCCCTTATTCTCCGTAACAGGTTTCTGTAAATAGTTTCTTGGTTGGCTGGTTGGTTTTGTTAAGAATATGATGCAGGTCCTGGGTGTTAACAGGCGGCTGTTTCTTGTGGGGTAGCTTCGAAAGGCATTGTTAGGGGAGCTGGGCTGAAACCGGGATCTAGAAAAGCTGCATTGAGCAGGCACAAACACAACAGCCACAAGCCGTGGTACCTTGTTAGCTGTCATGAAGCTGGTGAGTTTTGCCAAAACTGAGAAGAAGGAGATGGAAAGGCTTTCATATTAAAGCACGATTGCGTAGTAAGAGAAGAGTCTGATTGTTGGAAGGACAGGATGGGAGAAGATTCAGAAATGCAAGATGTTCCAGAGATGGAGTCGAGGGAAATTCTTGAAAGGTTTTGAAGAAAAAGTGGAGGTAAAAAATACTTTATATTTACTATATATAGTCTTGGATTTAACTTTTGATCAGTGTGGTGTTTACTTTTGGAGAAAATCATAGAATCATATATAAATAATTCAGGATTCTTGGGTTTGAGTAGTATTTTACAGTCATTTTAATCAGAACCATCACAGGCACTCGTGGAGAAGGTCTGGGTACAAACCTCCGGTGGGACTACCCAGTTACAGCAGCTGACAGAGGGACTGCGGACTGGTACTGGTAGGATGGTCAACCATGGAGAAACCTAAAACCATCCCCCTGGCTTTGTCCATGGCTGTGGACAGGCCATATAAGAAAGGCTGAAAGGTCTCCAAGGCATAGTCTGGTTTGTAGTTTTGATGTGCGTGCTTACTTTTAATTAATTATTTTTCTTATTCACACTAACTTTACCAGATATTAGACATTTATACTTAGATTTGGTGTTTGTTACAGCAGCCTGTGAGGCTGGGGCTTGAGTCTATCTGTGGCGTTCATTTCCAGGTCCAGGTCACCTTCCATTTCCCCCAACTCTGATCGTTTTGGTTTTTTTTTCCCTAAACTCTGCCTTCCTTTTCTCCTCAGAACCAAATAGCAGGGAGAGACATTGTCTCCCAACACCCTCTGATTTCACAGAAAGCCTCACCCAGCACAGAAGTAAGCTACCATACCGTCCCAACAAGGCAGAAAATTACATTACAGTGCTTAGCCTGAATTTAGCCAATATTGAAGGCTGATCCCTTGAACAGCACATTAATCCTCTGGTTGATGTGGTTGCTGGTATAATTCTATTCCTCAGTCAAGGCTTGTTTCTATTATTTGCTGACTTGATTCAGTGTTCTTTTCAATCCACTGTGGGATGAGCTAAAAGACTAGTACAAAGACTCACCTTCAGCTGATGCTGTAATTAAGTTCTAGAACAGCCAGATAAACCATTCATGGCAGGTATAGATGCTCTAGTTTAAAAGTTATTTTTTGAGGATATCTATTTCCTTCTCTGTGTCTTGAAGCAATGGCTAAAGAAAGGATTGCAGCCACGAACAGCAGGCAGTGCTCATTTTAAAATGCTTTTGGCATGGGATGCACCACATGGTTGATTTTTGTATAGAAGTCACATTTTAAAAAATTACTTTCCAACTCATAATAAGCTGCCCTAGGTGACCATGAACTAAATTATTCAGTGCAAAAATTAACAAACGAGGGAGGTCTTTGATGACATTGTTAGAAGATCGGCGTTCGTTACCAGCGAGGTCTCCCCTGCTCTGCGTGCTTCAGATAAAAGCACAGAATGGCTGCAGCCTTCTGGGAGCGAGCGAGGAAGGAGCTGTGGTGCCACCGTCAAAATGCCTCTGTGGCTGACAGGTTCTGGGATCTAAAGAGAGAATGCCGTATTCGGAGTGACTTTGTGCTATCTAGTTATAATTTAAATATTTGGATATGAAACCAAAGCCTGACAGTGAGCCACAAATTAGCAATTCTGGTCATGGCTGTATCTTCCTTTTCTCTTCTGTATTGAATTTTTGTATAAATTAGAAGAGCATTTGATCCAAGCTACACTTATTATTTGTCTGCTTCTCACAGGTTTCTCTTTTTAGTGATTTCCTCTTGGGCTTCAAGCTAAATGTGTAAAATAACAGGGACCTGCTGTTGAGGTGTTTTATCCTAAGACACTTGAAATTCATTCCCAAATTACTAGAACTTAATGAAACGCTCCAAAGTTGTAGGTATAGGGGTGTTTTTCCCCTCTTGAGTTTATGTTGCATTTCTACTTGATGACTGAGTGCTGCGAAGGTGCTGTGAAGCCTTGGAGGAGGGAGGGGTTCTTTGGGGGACAGCTTCCAAATCTGGCCAGGGTCTGGGTCACCTGGCAAAGGTACTGCTCCTCGTGGGAGGGGGCTGCCGGGGGTAGGTAACCTGGGTGAGGGGCTTCTGAGAAATAAAGATTTTGGAGGGATCTCTGGGGACTCAATGAATTTTAGTGTAAGAATTTTTTCCTTTGGTGGACTCTGTCAGGAGGGAACCTTAAGCTTGCCGGAAAGTGGAGTTCAAATCAGACTGGACCTAAGGCACTGCCTGAGGTGGGAACCCAAGGCAGGAGCTTGACTGTCATGATCCTTCACAGCTAATGCCCTGAATTCCCCTGGTTCTCTGTACGTAGGGAGTTCTGTTGCACCTGCAGCTTTCCTCAGTGTTGCTGCTGCTGCGGGAGGTGGGCAAAGTGGGGACGGGGTAGAAGGAGCCATAACCATAATGGTAACTGCGTGATGCTATTACGTACAGTAACGATGTACATCTCATGCCAGACTAAAAAAAAAGGTTTTCAAACTGTGTTTACATTTAAATACATGGAAATACATATTTACTATACATTTATGCTACCAGCACCAAAGCCAAACACTGTATTCATGTCCTTGGTTCTTCAAATCCCCTGATCTGCTTTTTGTCAAAATGTGTTATTAAATGATGTACGTATTCACACCTTATCTGACTTTCTGACTTGCTACAACAGAAACTTTAACAATGTTGGCAGCACGAAGCTAAGACTAAAACTAATACCGTATGACATGAATATGTATAAAGATATTAAATTCAGTTCTGGCAGGGATTTTTTTGTGCTTTGTTGAAGGCTATGGTGTTGTGGAATAAAGATTTTCTTGTAGCAACTTTTTGATTTATATTTAATTGACTTTCTGTAAAATAATCTGCATCTCCATATGATTTTTTCCCCCTAAAAAGCAATATGCACATTTTCTGCATTTTTCTAATAATACAATAAACAGTATGTGTAAGATGAACAAGCAAAAAAATGAGACAGATAGGGGCATCTATTCTTAGAAATGAGCTGCTTCCAATTTGCTTATTCATTTTGTTTCTTTTTTGGCGTGTCTGGTTCTTCAAGTCAGTTTTTTTAAAAATTGGTAGAGGGTAGAAAGAGGTGACAGTATGAGAATAATTGTTTCCTACTTACCTGTTAAATAACAGGCTAATAAAATATAATAGGAAAAGTTAAATAAATTTATTTCCTCCTTTGGCCAATCAGACTACGACAGAAATAGAGGCTGGATTTCTGTTCAAAAGGGATAAAACTGAAGGAATTTTGGTACCAAATATGAATGAAAAAATGACTGTGCTATCGGGGGGGGGGGGGATGGGGGGAAATCGTCAATGGGATTTCCCATGCGTGTGCACACATGGTTGCATGACCGAGTCACCCAACTGCGTGTGCTGAGCAGCACATCTTCACGTCTGCTTAGGCAGCCTGGCCAGACCAATGCAACTTCCCCACCCAATATATTCATCAGCTTTGCATCAATTCAGTCTTAAAATGCTCCTTTTGTCTCTTGAAATCTTGTAAATAAACTGAAGTCTTCTCCAAGCTTTAGTTCAAGCACAGAGCATCACCAATGGAGAAAATTTGTCTGGAATAACACCAGATAGCTCTTCTGAATTCTTGAAATTTTTTCCAAGTTCTTGAAAGTCACAAGCTGTAGTTGTTTGCTGGTAGAAAAGGCTGACGCCTTTAGGAAGGTTTTATTTCATCATCTGTAGCAGTGGGGTTTAGGCTCTTTGCCTCCGTACTGGTGCTGGAAGCAGGATGGTCAGAAAGTGTGACATGGAGCTGGGGAGATCCTTAGAGCATTCCT
>NW_010135689.1:306297-358230 GCF_000699245.1 Pterocles gutturalis
CAGCCCCGCGGAGCTTCACCTTCATATGAGCAGCATCAGAGCACAGCAAAAGCTATGGGCAGGATTTTGAAGGAAAGCAACAGCTCATTCCTATTTAGGAGAAAACAGTTCCTTTCTGTAGTCCTGTAGAGCTACCACTGCAGGAGGGCAAAAGTGACCTCTTTTTTTCTTTTTTTTTCTTTTTTTCTTTTTTTAATATCTACAATGAAGTTTCAGCTTCACCTCCAGGGAAGCCCAAGCTACTTTTCTACCAGGAGCTTCCCTCTGCTCCCCTCTAAGTGCTTTCTGTTCCATAAGGCCCATGCACGTTCCCTCTCCCACAGCCATCCTTTGCCATTCTCCCAGCACAAAACCAGAGCATCTAGTATCTTATCCAGATGGTGAGTAAACATCTGAATATTGCGCTGGGTGCCTACAAAATGAGTAAGTAATAAAAGAATCTGCGTATGCACACAGGGATCTGGTCTGGCATCGACCAGGGGCTGTTTCAGAGATGCTGCAGTTGCTCCATAAGCATCTGCAATAGTAAGAGGGGGGAAAGGAAGCAGGAAAAGGGAAGAGGTGAAGACTCGAAACAGGTTTCACTTGGTGCTGACAGTACACGGAAGCAGTTCAGTGAGGTGGTCCTTCAGCCTGCAGCAAAAGCCTCAGTGATATTAAAAAAAAAAAAGTAGTTTTCCTACTCTGGAAGAATATTTTTTCAGTATAATCTATGAACATCATCCTGTTTGCTGTAGATAGTATCTCTTACTGAGATGTTAATCAGAAGAGATTTGACTAAAACTGACCTTTCTGAAGTGTTTACTTTTGTTATATATTCTGCTTTATTAACTAAGCAGAGAGAAAACAGAGGAAGCATGTCACCCTGCAGGGTCGGATATATACATACATATTACATAATAAAAAGGTTTCTTATAAGGAGGTTAGAAACCTTTTGCTTCTGATTGTCAGTTATTTGGAAACTATATGTAGTACCTCTAGAAATAAAGGGGATGATTACGTTTTATAGGCAAGAAGGGATTAATAAAACTCAAAATGCTCAAAGAAACAGCTGTTTCTCTGTTCTATAGTGCTTCTAAACCCTCATCTAATGCTGAGTGAGTCATCTGGGAGACGCCACTAGTGTTAAAGAAGAACTAAATGGAAAAGTAGTGGTTATTATTTGAAAACAATTATTCTCTAATTGTGCTTTGAGGGGGGAAAAAGAAGAAAGAAAACTGCTGTTAAAATAATTTATAATTGGAACAAAGTATAGATTAGGAAGAAAAGATCTTTTAAAATAAACACTTCCTAATCCGCAAGCAGAGATGAAGTGACAGCAATAATGGTTTTATGAGTCTGTTTTGGAAAGGCTGCGTTATTCACAAGTGGCGTTGCTGCAAGCGAGTGGAGTCGGGCTTCCTCCTGGAGCTGCCGGCGGAGCGGCGTGGCACGGGCTGGGAGGGCAGGAAACTCCAGCTGCTGCTTTCCCAGCTCTGCTGTTCCTCTGCTCCATAACCTTGGAGCAAGGAACTCCTCAAGCCCTCTCCTCGCCCGTTTATCCTTCACCCTGGTTTTCTGTTTGTGTGGGTGGGTTGAACTGTCAAGTATCCAAAGCACAGACTCTTTCGATACATACATACATAGATAATGTGTAGCTTCACCCTCAGTTGCCGAGTATGGTAGAAAATAGTTGCTGGCATTTCTATGCCTTTTTTTCTTTCTTTTTCTTTTTTTCCTGCTGCCTGGAACATTCATATGATTGTGCTGGCTGACTGGCAGAGGAAGAAGAAAGCGTTTATGTCTCCATTATGCGCTTTCCATTAGAAGTGCATATATTCAATAGTTATGGCTTGCAGTGACCTTAAGCCACATGATGTAATCTCTATTCAATTTTTAATAAAGGCAGAATTCCTATCAAGTTTGAGGGTTGTCAATGTGTAAGAGATGTCAAGATTTACCCCATTAGATTATAAAATATTCTGCCCCGGTGCCTTACATTCTTTCGTTAATGTATTTTAATGGCATCTCTAGAAATGCAGGAATACTCTTTGATGATTTGATAAAATAATGGACTTTTCTATTAGTCTTTGAAAAGAACTGTGATCCCATAAATACCTCTAGATTTACATATGGTATCTTCAGAACGTGTATGCAGTCTTTGTAAGTTGTGTACAGCATGACCAGTTTTACTCCTTGTCTTTTTGGTTACTTTTTGTTTCATTTCATTTTATTTTTCAAGCATACCACTCTGGTTTTTGTTCAAATTAAACAGCCAAATCTAAAGCATGGCATTAAAGGCGAATAAATCTCTATTCCTAAGTTTTCTACGGATTTGACATTCAGAAACTCACAGGTTACTCTTATAAGAAACAGAAGGGAGAAAGAAACCAATAAAAGACACAAACAGCAGTTTCATCAATAGCCTGAGAGACAGAGCAAGCACTGGTAAATAAATGACTGCTTCATTCTTTCCATTTTCCAGGTTCTTCCCTTACAATTGCCTGTAAAAACTTGCCAGAAACTAGGTTCCCTTTATGGGTGAAGAACCTGACATGTTTTGTGTAATTGCAGATTGTGTTAAATGTGTGATGAGGTTATAAGACAGTGGAATATTCAGACAGATACTGGGTTTCCCTCTTTTCCCTGGTGGTCACTGTCTCCATCTATTTATCCTTATTTCCTAGACAGTGCTGCAGTGTGGGCCACTTCTTAAAGTTCACTCCCGGGGAGGCTGAAAATAAATGAAGAAGACCTTCTTGAGGCCGAAGAAAATAATTTATTAGTCCTTAAGGCTGAAGTATATAAATTTGGAAGGCCTTCATGGGGCTAAAGAAAATAAACCTAAAAAGATGCTATTCAGGGACAAAGATTCATCATTTGGAGGTGTGTGAGGGCTCTACTCATTCTGAAGTTTCATAAAGGAGGCTCTTCATTTCTTCTCTGTAAAATCTATTAGGTTCAAAAATACCGAGCTCACTCTGAATTTCTAAGTACCTGCTGTTTCCTCACTCCATCTCGCTCTTGGAATAAATTACCGTCCCCCCTTTCTGTGAAATTAGGCTGCGATGCCATTTCCTTTGCAGGATATTTTGCATGGAAAAAGGAAATTGGGCTGTTCCAGCTCTAGGGCTGCGTGGCAGGCAGATGTACTGACTTATCGTTCACTCTCTCTAGCATACTATAGGAACGTTCTGCTGCATGTGATTCAGATTTTCCGGTGTCACTAGAAAAACAGAGTTTATTTAATTTTGTAGTTGTCATAAATGGGTCCTTGTTCGTCCAATGCACATCACTTGTCTTGGTGCAGAATGTGCTGGAAACTGGTCCTTGGCACGGACAGTTCTGCTTGCGCTCCTCTGGGCAGGCTGGCAGCAGGGAAAGCAGAAATTTGGTGGGATGCAGAGAACTTCGTGCCTGACCTTTCCTGTTACTCTTTTTTCAAACACAGTATGGAGTCAGGGGGCTGCAGGGATTGTGCAGACCATGGAGGTCTTTGTGTTATCTCTGTCCTGTAGCTTTTACGTTCCCTGCTCCTGCTAGAGTAGCAGCAATAGATGTGCTGCTTCTAGCAGAGAGCTGCATTGGCTGACTTGGGATATTTCATCACTGATATCCTTCCTATGGTTTGGTAGGAGAACATTTTTTCTAGAATCTTCTGTTTTCCTAAAGAAAATTTGATTTGTGCAGCATTTAGTTTGTTGATGGATGCATTTTAGCACTGCTGACTTTTCCCCCCTTTTTTTTAACATAATTTCTGGGGAAAAAAAAAAAAATCAGCTGCCACCCACCTGTCAAATTCCAGAAAATTCTGTCATCTGCAGGATGTTCCACCTAGTGTAAAGGAGAGCAAAGGTCACCAGGCTCATGCTGGATTTGCAAAATGTCCCCAGTTCCTTCTTGTTCACCCAGGGAAGCTGCATTCCCTTCTGCCTGAAGTACAGAGGAGCTTGAGGAGCTCTGGCTCTCCGAGGTTGGTGTACCTGCACTGGTGTTTCTAACAGTTATTCCAAAAGAGAGGCAGAAGCGAGTTATAATGTACAAGCCCTGCACCAAACAGTTCAGCATTTACTTTATTTGACCTTCCAGAGTGTGAGTTGTGTTAAATCAGCTCTGTGAGCCATGGCAGCCCCAAGAACATGCCTGGAGGGAAGTCAGAACTCTGTTTTGCGATTTTGCCTCTGGCTGACAGCTGTAAAAAGTGTTAGCTAATGAAGGATTCTAAATGGGTAAATAAGAAAGAAAAAAAGCTAGAAAGCTATAGAAAGCACCCATCAAGCACAGAGTGAATTAAAGCTGCCTGTAAAATTCAGTTTATTTTCATACTTTGGCATTGATTCTCTGGTCAGCCTGTGAGTCCAGAGCAGCAGGTAGCAAAACCCTCATAAACTCCCTCATGCTTGTGTTGGTTTTCTTCCAATCTTAATTTTTCCCTCTCCCACGTCAGCGTGTGCTGTCAGTACCTGGAAGGTGCTGATTTTAAGATGTTACGTTCCAAGTTTTACCTTTGCTAATGTACAGATCACGGCTTCTAAAACCACTAAAAATTAGAGAGGGAAGCCGTACCCATGGAACGAGCCCCAGCTGGTTTCTCTGTAGCCTGAACCTGCAATCCAAATGGTGGTTCTCCAACAACTGGGGAGCACCCTGCACCAAGGTGTGACTCCCTCCAGAGCCTAGTGTGCTCTCTCAGCTAGCTCCAGAGCCAAAGCTCCCGTTGGGTTTGTGTCCAGTTACTGGGTGATTCCACCCATCTGCTCCTGTGAGTAGTCTGCAGAGGCTCAGTGAGCCTCATGCTTTCAGTGATGAATATCTTCTCTACTGCCTTCGCTGCAAGTTGGCCCCTGTCCCTTTCCACCTGGGAAGGTTATCACCCCAGCCACCCATCACCACCCAGTGCAGAAGGTGACCACCGCTCCCCAGTCAGGGAGTCACCAGTACTCCTCAGGGCAGGGTCCTCATGGCTCAACAGATCCCCCTTAAACCATCCTGAGCAGATACTCCCTAAACCATCCCGTTGCTGTGAGCTTGCTAGCGCAGATGTATTATTTAAGCTTCTTCAGTCACCCAAGCAGCCCAGCCCGCCTGGAGACCCCAGACCAAAAAGACCTTTCTCCATCCCCTTCCCAGCATCTAATATGAAGTGCCAGAAATATTCCAGGTGATTGAAACAATTGCAGGAAGTTCTGCTACAGCTTTGGAGCTTGTGGACTGTGTTGTTTCCTAAGATCTGACATTGTATTTGATGTGGTGTGAGAAAGAGAAGAAATGTCCCTGTGACCAGAAAGCATATAGCTTGACCAGGTGACAGAGGGCTGGGAGGACTCAGGGAGATTCTGCCTTGGTCCTGAAAGGATCAGAGACAATAGAAAAAGCCAGAAAAGTGCTTTTTTCCCTCACAATACCATCCAGAAAAATTGTGTTGCCGTAGCAATGAATAATTAAGCAAAGCTGTCTCCCCTCAAATATGTCACTTTCCTGCCCGAAGGATTTTTTTATTATTGTTCAGGTGATATCAATTAGATACATCTTGAGTTATGAAATGTTATATATCAGATATCTCTGTATTTCTTACTCCAATGATACACCAGAGTTTGGTTTCTTCACACATTTAATATAAATTGAGCTTTGGGGCAATTCAGGAATACTGCAGGCCAGGGGATGATTTGGTTTTGTGAGTTACCAGCAGGAAAAAACACGTTTATGGTCAAAGAAATCTTGTAGCCTAACGGGAGGATTTTATTGTGTTCCATACGTATGTCCATAAATGCCATAGGTGAAGTGTTCCCACTTAATGTTTTGCATGTAGTCACAGAAAGGGATGTAGTCTCCACATATTTCCTCTTCTCATTTGCACTCATGGAGGGTACAGCTGGGGTTTTTACCCTGTATTTGATTAACGAGCCCGCATTGCGTGGGCCATGCGGAGGGCAAGCAGAACGCACCGGGAGCGGGGCGGGCACAGCTCTTCTGAGCAGCCCTGTAACCAGCCTGAGCCAGGATCTGCATCTTGGTTTGCTCCTGGGGAACTCCCAGTTTCTGAAAAGATTTTATACTCATCAAGAACCATGATATGTTGCTTGAAACAGCTGCCCTGTCCATTTCTGACATTTGCCAAAATAAGAAGTTCCCATTTTCTTGTTTTCCTGACTTTACGTTCATCCTGGGATGTGAAAGTCAAGCTGAATTTTTCCCAGTTTGCATACTGGTGTTTCTAATAATGATGAATTATTCAGTGGGAACTAAACGAATGAGACTATTGATGAGTACAAATCAGAAAAGAGTTTAGTTAACTTTCCAGGAGATTTACTGCCCTGAGGAATTTTTTGATGTGGAACAGAACTGGCTCAAAACTGTTATGTTGAGGGAACTTCTTATTTTTGAAATCTGGTTTAGAGTAAAATTTTCTAAGTGGATAAGACATTTTGCCTGGTTCTGTTTCTGAAAACATTTACAGTATAAGATAGATATCTCTTGTGGTAAAAATCAGGAATTCTTCATTCGACTTATGGAATATAATTGCACTGAAGAGAAGGAATTCAGTAACAGCATTTGACTCATTAAAAAGTGATGACCACTGTAGCCAGCTGAAGCTGGAGTCCTGTGATTTGTTTCGACTGTGCAGAGTCCCACTGGAATCAGTGTCTGTGCACATTGGTACAATCCTCTGCAATGGCACAAGGTTTTGGATTTCCAGAAAGAGCAGGGATGCTGCAGCAATAAAATTAATAATAGTCCAAATGAAATTTGGCCAGAACAGCAGGCTGCTCCTGTTGTGAAGAGTGCCCAGAGCTTTCCACTACATCTCCTTACAGAGACAGCGGCTCTTAAACATTCAGTGCCACACTTCAAAATTCAGCAATAACACTTCCATCTGAAATTCCACTAATACTGACGAGGTGATTTAAAACCCAATGTTTTCTTTCTCTTGCAAACTCTTGCTAATGCTGACTTCCTCCTGCATGCACGGTTTATCTATATGCATTGGCACAGACAGATGTGTAGAAAGGGAACTCTTCTCAAATGGAAAATAAGACTAAGGACATTCTTTCTAGTTTTCTGACACGACCATTGGCAGAAGTTAAGGCTCAGGAAAAAGACTTTCCTAGGTTCTCTGGCATGGTTCATGCCATCCCACTTGTCAGGTCTGCATGCAGATTTAAGAGTCAGGACACCTGTAGTCAGACCCCATGTTTTTACTGTGGCATTAGGTGGTTTTTTGCTGTATTTCTTTGCCTGAAAAAAAAAAAAATAGTGCAAATATCTTTATCTGCTCCTATTTGTGTATTGAACACAAATAGTTTGGCTTCCCCTCAACCTTGTATTTATTACAAGAAACATTTACCCCGAGATCACAAAAATTCATTTAAGATTAATTTGCTTTCCAGAAAAGCAGATGTACATTTAGCTATACAGTTGTGAACTAGTAACCTATAGAGTAAAATGAACTTTTGCCTTTTAAGATAAGATTCCTGCTGCCATTCCTCCCTCTTCCTTTCTGTGTTCAATACTTTCCAGGGATGCACGTTGTAAAACCTACAGAAGATAAAATCTCTCCTGGATTTGGTTTTATTATATAAAGGCAGTGCATTCAAATAATTTGTGTCATGCTGCTACCCCACACTCGCTTGGTATAATCTGCTCCAGAAGACATTAACAAAAGCACAAGCATGACATCTATTGACAGCACAAGACTGAAGCCAGGCTGGCAGGAGGAGCAGCAGCCCGTTTGCCTGCAGCTCCCCGCAGCAGGAGCAGCGGAAGGTCTGCAAGGGCGCACTCAGCTGCAGGGCTGAGCTCGCAATGGTATTACAGCACAAGGCTCATGTTGGTTTGAGTTGCATGTGTTTTTCATGTTCAGTTTAACCTAGGTCTTGTGCAAATTTCTAGAAGCGTAATCCTCCAGGGACTCTGAGACACGAAAGCTAGCATTCTGCCTCAGCAAATCCTCCAGCTCCAGCCCAGGAGCGCAGCAGGGAAGGAATGGTTGATGGTCCTGCTGTCCGTATGCTCCTCCCTAAGCATCTGCTATTGGATAGCGATTAGTGAGTCCATCCCTGGAGGGCAGTGCTCGTCAGCGTGTATTAGCTCTGGAAATACCACGGTTCTCCAAGGTGGAGCAGCCTAAGGACCCCGAACCGCTGTAACGAGCCATCTGCAGCTTTGCTGTATGTTGGCCACTGCCAGAATGAGGATGCTGGGTGAGGCAGACCTTTCTTCTCACCTGGTGCAGCTGGTCTCACGTTTAAGCTGAGCTGTAGGAATGAACCTAGTTTACAATATTACGGCACTTCTGTGTTATACATTCTAATAGGTAATATTTTGTCTTTTGATGTGGCTGGAGGAAGCTGCTTAGAAGTGTCAAAGTGCCTAACTGCAGGATCTTTATTCCCTGTACTGTGCACAAACAGAGACCTTCTTAAATTCTCTTTTGAAATTTCCCTAAGCGATATTGCCCTTTTTTCTAGTAGGACTCAGGTTTTTCTGGCAGTTCTCTTAATTTCTGACAAATAAAAAAAAGGTATTTGCACTTCTAATAGCTACAAGTTCCCCTTAGAAAGAGTTTTTATAACAGGTAGAGAGGCAGTCTCCTTTCCTTTAAATAATAAACATGAAAATGAACCCAGCCTGCTGATCAGGTTCTTTACAAAAAAGATTCATAAGATAACAACATCCTGGTTTATTTCAGCCTATGGATCTGTGATATACCTTAAGCCACTCCTCATCATAGTGCCAAAAAGCTTCTGTGCTGATCCAGTGGGCTGTTTTCTTTCCCTTGAACATCTCTGGGCAAAAATACATCCCTGTCCATGCTGAGGTCTCCCTTTGCACCAAGGCTATGCAAGGACACATTTTAGTGCATTCGAAAAGACAAGAAACAAGAGATCCTTTTGATCTCTGTGAGCAGGGCGTACTGCAATTTTCTTTGATTGAAAAATCTTCTTTGCCATTCAGTGGTTTCACCCGGGCTCCCCTGGCAAGAGCTTTCCTGGGTTGCCCTTCACCCACATGTTCCTGACAGGAAGCAAGCTTCTGCGCATGGAAGCCTTTTTGTATATCCTCCGCTTCCACCCATGGCAGGAACCCAGCTTAAGGGTAAAAGGATTGCTGCCTTTTACAAATTTACTGACCCTCAAATCCAATGCATATCTGAAAGAATAGGAAGGCAGTAACCCAGAGTCAAAGGTACAAACAAAATGTCTTCTGTTCTCTCTTTTTCTTCTCTGTCGCCAATTCTTAAGAAAAGGAATATACTTCTTCAGTAAATTAACACACGATGAAAATTGATGTGAGAGAATGTGGATAAAATGTGTAATTTCTAAATTTGCCAGTTTTCTGAGGCCCATATGTTTAGTACCAAAATAAAATTACAACACGGGAAATTGGATGATAGATCCAGGACATGGGGGGAAATATATGGCTATTAATTTGTAATTTTGTTTTGCTAACTGTGAGACAAGAAGGCTTTCTGCACACTAAATAATGATGGTATTTGGAGTGATAAATCTGAGCATCCTTGTGCTGTCTCCTGCTGGGAAATAAATCTGTTGGGCTGTTACAGGCTAGCAGTTCTGTTGATGATTTTAACTAGGCTGTTTCACAGAAAACCGGCCTCTCTCCCCTTATCTCCACTGAGATCCCTGATGAAACACGAATGGATCCCCACCTGTACAACAGGAACGGGGTTGGGCTGTCAGGATGGTTCTGCCTAACGTGTCCCCAGACCTCCTTTCCTTGGGAGATCCATCTTTCTTAAGCTCTCTCCTCTGCACTCCTGCTTGTCAGTGCATTGCTAGTTGGACGTACCCTTCTTTCACATGAGTAAACTCAGAGCAACTCAGAGCAGTAGCACTCATTAACTGCTTACATTAAAGCCTTGACAACAGCCAGGTTGGAGTGGGAAAACTCATTTACACCTGATATAAGGGGATCATTAGGTAGCTGAATGATTACAAGACATGCAAGGCCACAAGACACCAGTGAAGAACCCACAGGCTGGCAGGAGGATTCCTGTAAGTCCAGGAGCTGTTAACTCTTTACATTGCCGTATGCACAAAGGAGGGGATTTTTTTTTTGTATGTTTGTTGTTGGGGTTTTGGCTTTTTTTTCTTCATTCCTCCTCTTAAGCTCCATTTTATACTTCCTAACAACTGTTGTAATATGCAACCATGTGAGTTAAAGGACTGGCACAAAATTCGCACAGGCACATAGGCTGGATGGTTGCAGAATGATCTTGCACTGCCTCTGTCGTCTGCTTCTTTGCAGCCTAAAGTGAGAATTTTAACAAAAGTATTTAAAGAACAAAGAATGACCATGTGTTAAATTCCTCCAGGAGGAAGCAGCAGTGGCCAGACCTGGTGCTAGCGGTTTCAGGTAGGCAATATAGGAAATGGCCAACCTTGCATTAAAATAGCAGTACCGATCCCCGAGGAATGCCACTCATCACCCATCTCTAGATCACGCACACTATCTGCCAGTAAAACGTTTGTTCAGGGGTTTTAGTTATGGTTTTCACAGAGAAAATCTGTTCAGATTGCTCATAGGTAGATAAATAGGATTTCACAGCTGTTATTTTGGCAAATTAAAGGTTGGTGGCATTTGGTTAATTTGTCATCAGATGTAACTTGTGGGAAGGTGATATGGTGATGGCAGAGTAAAGATCATCGTGAACCTTTCTAGGCTTGACCCTTGTTGCATGATCAGCTATAGTGGCAGGGGCTGGGCTTATAACCTTCCAATGCTTCTTTCCTTGTTTCTTTTGTAAAATTGCTCCTCTGTTGACAAGCACTTGAAGTACCATGCAGTATATTGTTGTGTGTAGGTATGCACAGTGTTTGTCATGACAGCCTCATTCACAGGATGAATGTCCTAATCTTTAGGCTATTGAAGGTACCCGCCCATGTTTTAAAACACAAACCCAGTCCACTCCCCGTTCTTTAGAGGAGTGGTTGCAGAACTGTAGATGTGGATCCCAAGAGAAATGGAAATCTCTTTAGCACATCTGGAGGTACCAAAATCTGTAGAGAAGGAGCAGGACTTTGGTCCACCACTCATCTCTGACTTCTTATTATATAGCTTTTTGCTGAGCACATTAAGCTGGTACGTGTTAAATCTGAGCACCCACCAGCCTTTGCTGACCTGGCCAGTCCTCTGGGGTGACCATATACCTTCTAAGTCAAGTGATATGTAAGCAAATGGAAGTGCTCGGTTGTATAGAGGTATTCTGGTGGTACAGCCTCATGCCTCAGACCTTGAATTCTTGGTTCTTTTAGTTTTACAGTCAAATGTTTGAACCCAGCTGAAAGTAAAGGCCATAAATTTAAACCATCCAAAAGTACCCAGGGAGCAGTTGTAATAAAAATAAGCTGATCATTTGAAAACATGCCAAAAATACACTCTATTGTCTGGAATTCATTTGCTAAGATTTTACCATCATTAGAGCTTGAACATTCATTAATTATGCTGAGTTTATGCAGAGTAAGTCAGGTAATCGCAGCTTTTTGCAATTACTCATGAAGGATTGTAATTAAAGAGCCCTTGCTATTCTCAGTCAGACACTGGTAAAGTGACTCGTCCTGCATTGAGAATCCCCTGCTTGGTTGCGCTTCCACCTCCCTTCTCGCAGGGCTGCTCTGAGCTGTTAAAAAGTTCCTGTGGCAGTGTTTGAGGGAGACTGATTCTGGTATTTTTTCCTGTTTGTGATATTTTTACCTTGATTTGAGATCTCTGTTATTCTAGTGTTGCTCAAATGTGAGTTGCTATAGAATTAGAATGTTATGGGGGACGGGGAGAACAAGCCTAGAAGTGTATTTTTATTCTCTAAATCCTCTACATTTAGAATTTAATATATTTTATAATAACTATAACCATCCTATGGATTTTGGAAAACTCAGTGGTACTATGTAACATTAGGAGAATTGGAGAGCTGGAACAGTTAAAACCTTCCTTGTGATGGCATAGCTATCCCCAATAGAAGAAATTCGAAAGAAGTCACGTGGGGAAATTTTTATAGAATTCTACTCTGATGAGCTTACTCGTGTCTTCCTCTGCAGCACATGGGTGCTGTAGAAAATAATATGTTGGACCCTGGTTTTTGTCTTTATGACAGTTCCTTCTTTTCTGAAGTTACTGGCTCAAAGTGTAAATTGATCTTTTTGAACTAAAAACATGTCTGAGGTCTGTCTCGAGCATACTCACTAACTTTCAGTGTGATTTTTATGGTCTTACTGAAGGTGAACGCTGAAGTGTTTACTATTGGAAAATGAGGCACATGCTCTGAGTCTTATACATGGGCTCTCTATTGGCAGCAGAGACAGGCAGGCAACTCCAAAAGCGCAGGTGAATTTTTTTCTTTTCTTCCTCTTCTTTTTTTTTTTTTTTTTTTAAAGCACTGGAAAGAGCAGAGAAAATGAAAAAGAATCTAGGGCACCGTCATTGCTGTTGAATGAACTCTGATATGTCAGTGATGCAGTGTGCTCTTTTCTTAAGTTCATACCTCTGCTAATTCTCTCACTAACGATATTACTTTAAAGAAGACATTACAGTCTATCATACCAATAATTTACTGGCTGGAACTCCTTAAGTACATATTTGCACTGTTCTTGTCATAATGAGTTCTAAAGGAGACGTTATGGCTCAACATGCCTGATAACATTTAATCAACAAGCCATAGCTAAAAATCTCTGAACGCTCTGAAATTGGATAAAAGATCATAATCATCCTAGGGTGCTTTTATTAAATTATTCGTAAAATAACAGGCCGCTTAGACTCCAACCTAACCCAGCACAGAGGATCAAGACAGTGCTGAGGCATGAACAGAATTGCTGAGGATGGTACAGTTCAATTATTTTAAGGAAACTGAACAGTAAATGAGCAAAATGGCAATGTTATAATGAGCTCTGCGACAGGAAACAACTGACTGCAAGAAACCTCACCTCACAATTTCCAGTCGTGTCGCAAGTGGCTCTGTGTTGATCCTGTGTTGCTCACACCCCCATCTAAGTGTAAATCTTTCTGAATTCACATTCCTTCTGGTAGGGACCAACTATCCTGGGACAATCTGTGGAGAACGATGCTACTAAGTATAGCAAAGGTGGCCACATCGGGCTGTATCTTGTCATCCTGTGGTTGCTTTGGAGTAGAGTGTTTTGGTGGTGTTTTCTCTGAACTTGTAAAGTACAGTACTGGTTATGGTCACTTACACATGCTTTTGGAATGGTGTGCTGTATAAATTAAGCTTGATGGTATTATTTGAGTACAGAGTTGATATGTGTACGTTGTTATTGTTAAGGTGATGGTTAAAACTTGCAACTACCTAGTACTCTTTCAGTTTACATTTGTCTTTGGGGACCCAAACAGAGCCTTGAAATGCAAACAGGAGATGATGAGTCAGCCTAAGAAAGGTCCCGTGGTACTACCAGATCAATTTGACAAACCCCAGAGCTTATTATATCATTTGGACAAATGTCATCTGAATATCTGAATGCTTTTCTGAGACAACTCCCTCGGGCAGATGAAGGGGATTCAGCCATCACCACCGCTGAGTTTGATTTGCTGTCATTCTGGCTAGAAGCAAGAGGAAAGTCCACGAGAAATAACAGCCCCAGCATTACAGGACCAGGGGTAGATTAGAAAGGAGTTATTGCTGGCACTATCTGTTCTCCTTGGCCCACACAGCTATTTATTATTCACTTTCCTCTGTGTCTGGATTCATCTGATGAGTGACATCCCGATACAAATTGAAATTTAAGCTTTAGATGTATGTGCGTGGTTGCCTCTTCAGGCTGAGGCAGTGTGAGTTAATGGGTAGTGCCTCAATGTCAAACAGAAGAGGAACCAGACTGTGAGGGAAGAAAGTGGTATTATATTTGGCAGATGTTCTCAGTCTTCACAGCTAAGACATGACACTTACAGTAAGTCGAATTTCCCGCAAATTAATGAAATGTTCTGCAAACTTGCCTGACTGTCCTTTTAAGACCTTGAGGGTTTTGCACTCTGAAAATGATAACAAGCACTGGAAAGTTGGAGGCCAGTTAATGTTGTCACAGGAGAATAATATACAATGAATTCTGTCTGAATGAGCACCTGATATAAAAGACGTACAATGATAAGACAAA
Source organism: Pterocles gutturalis (assembly GCF_000699245.1). Taxonomy (NCBI): domain Eukaryota; kingdom Metazoa; phylum Chordata; class Aves; order Pterocliformes; family Pteroclidae; genus Pterocles; species Pterocles gutturalis. Next base: position 320,394 of record NW_010135689.1, read on the forward strand.
GAAGTCCATATTTGCTATCCACTGCGCTACTCTCCAGTGGTAATGTTTATATGCAGATAGCCACATAAATGAATATCTTATGAATAACTCAAAGTCAGAGAGAAAAACAAAGCCTTCTGTAAATAGATAAATTATGAGATGTCTTTTAGGATGAACTTCTTTGAATGCGTTGTACTTCAGGGGCCAAGTGGGGGGGGGGGGCTCAGCATTTTGCAACTGTTCAAGAAATGAATGGAGGGAGACCTTGCCCTTTCCCATTCTCATACTGAATTTTTTTATTTCGTGTGGAATGGAAGGGGATTAGTCAAGAGTATAATATTTAACCTCCTATGTCATCCCCGTACACAATCCTAATGAGCATGAAACAAACCCTGCTTGTCCCCATTGTGGCTATGGAAATCAGAGGGTCTATGGCAGCCGTTAGGTTTTCTCTGGGTTTACAGAGAAAGGAAGAAAAGCACTTGGTCCTATGGACCAGATAGTGTTTTAATAAAAACCTTTCCTATGGTCCTATGAAGGACATAGGGCTGAATTCACTGGTATCCACAGATAAATCAAGGGAAACCAGGTTTAAATTGGCTCATTGCTTTTGTACAGAATGTCTTGTCATCTTCTGTTTAGCTACTGACAGCAGGGGCATGGACAATTTTTTTTTTTAAATAGAAAGAAGTTTAAAACAATTGTTTAGGCTGCAAAGTCAAGCACACAAAAATGCAGCACGTTGAAGTTTCTATATGCAGTTTGAGGTGTGCCTACTGGTTACTCCCTCCTCTTCCCTGAATTAAAAGGGCTTCTGAAGGGGGGGAGGGAGTTATTGTATTATTCAGCTAGAAGTTGCAAGTGGGAAAATGAAGGTTTTCTCACAAATTTCCTTTTTTACATCATTTTCATACCCAGTAACTGTACTGTGTCAGCAGGTAAAAATTCCCCTGCTATGCCCTCACCACAAGTCAGCATTTAGATGAAAATGTCCTTGTCGTGGAAACACCGCTCTGCTTGGCCTTCGCTTAATGAGTGGTCATTAGCTGTGAAAGCGGAGCTGACACTCCAGCGGTACCTGTTATACAGATCAGTTTATTATTTGAGCCACTTCTCCCATCTTCTCTCTCCTGGATTCCCCTTAGTTCAGTAAAATCTGAGCAAGTCATCCAATACATGCTCTCCCTGTAGGCTTCAGATCTGGGGACCACATTTACCTTTTGATCTCCACCAAAGAAACATTTATCTAAATTTAAAATTAATTAATATCACGCAGCTAAATCTGAACCCTGTGGATGAGATTAAAGTTTATCCAATAAGAGCAGAAAGCCTGATCCTCTGAATTTAAATGACTGCATCATCTGCATGAGATTTAATTGAGAAAAATGCATCGAAAAGGCAAGTTAAATACCAAGAACACAACAGATTTTCCACAGCGAAACACCGTGGGAAGTGAAAAACCATCTGTACAGAAAAGAACAGAATGACATTTTTGCATCATGTCAGACAGATAATATTTTCTCTTTCATGCATTATCTATGTTAAACATTTTGATAGCACAGATAAATTAATGTACTTCTGCCTATCACCTGACGTTAGTTAAGATGATGAAAAGATTATTGCAAACTCAAAATGACACATGACTTTTAAATGGTTTCAGATTTACATTATTTCTCTAATCTTGTCTTCATCAAGCTCTACAGGCTGTTCTGAGCCAGACAAAAATGCAGGAGTGCTATTTAGAATTCCTATCAAACTTTTAGTCCTGGAAAATAATTCTGGAGCCATAGGTTTGCACTGCTCCAAGCTTTCACAGCACTTGTTTCCTTAAAAAAAAAAAAAAAAATTAAAAAAAAAGTATAGTTTCAGTAAGATTTCCAGTAAAATTAACCCAACTCTCAATAAATATACTTAAAAATTGTGTTTTGCAGCATATGTTTCAAAACCTCAGCAATGCTGCCATCTGTTTTTGCCTGGGTTCTGAGATAGCCACAGTCAAGCGATGCTGTCAAAGCCCTGTAGCATCCATATGTCCTTAAATCAACAGACAGGTCTGAACCAGGATTTCCAGTGCCATATGGACTAATGTCATTTTCTCATTATTTCAAACAAAACCAGCGCTTTGGGTGCGGGTGTTCTGGTTCCAGGTTCACATGTAGTACAACAGAAAAACCCCAGCACTCAAGTCACTGCTCCTCCTAACTGAGGATTTTTAAGGTTAAAGAGCAACAAAGGCAGCACAGATGTGATATCCGCTCAGGTACAGGAGCCCAATGGGTTTGGAGTGCGTTGCTAGACTTTAGGAACATTTTCTCTAAAACAATGTGGTATTAAGTGTTTTTTACTCCAATAGTAGCCACATCTTTGGAATTGACGTTTCCAAGATTAGGCTCCGTTTAGAAGCATCTAGACAAGGCGCTGCTGGTTTTAAAGAGCCATCAATTTCTGCGTAACACAGTCCAACACACACCACACGGGGAAACTGGTTAGTGGAAATAGCTCTGTTTCTCTAAGCTGTCAGCATGCCTCTGGAGCCTGCAAAGATTCTGCAGAGTTAAAAATAATGAACTGAAGTATCCACACAATTATTTATTTTCAAATTGGTGAAGTGCCATTTTCTTCTCAGTTCAGGAAATTAACCTCCCCAAAAGCCAGCTTGCTCTACACAAAATTAATAAAGCAGAGCATGCTGGCAATAACTTGCACATGTTTATTTATGTGTGATGTCTCCAGCTAGAAAGGCTAAGATGAAAAATTGACTCAAAAGGCTTCACTCCGAGGGGATTTACTCCTGGGCTGGGCCCATTTTTGTGTTGCTTAAACTCAAAATTGATGGAACATGAATCTCCTCTGGAGCCTATAGCAATTAAACTTTTATTATCACCTTTTCTTTTTTATCCCATGGCACACACCTAACATTTTCTTTTAGAAAATAAGGTGAAGAGATTGACCATGCAGTTCTAAAGGAGAAGCATGGGGGAGAAGGTAATGAGGGCTGCAAGAGAAACTGCTGGTACTGAGCCCAAGAAATAATTTTCTCCATGTCTTTTCACTGGAGCTTTACATGGTTTAAGCTGAAGTTGTATTTGTGTTGAGTGCTGGTGAAATTTTGTCCCAGTGTTCATGCCTGCATGGACTGCTGACTGAGCTTTGTAAGAGACCTCAGAGTCTGGAGCACTGCAGTGGCTGATGAAAGATCTCCCGGGGCAGGTCTCAGCTGGAAGTTAAGCCCCAGCCTGTGGAGCTTGATGAAGAGAAGTGGTGCAACAGGGCTGAGGGACATCAAAATTAACTCTCTTTATCAGCCTGATTTAAATTTGATGTGAAAATTGAGGGTGATAGAATCATTTCCCTGGGATACTGTTTCTGCTTTGTGATGTTTACTCGGGGAACACACGTTAACCACAATCCCAGTTGGTATTTCTAACACGTCTGTTGTTCCTTCACTGACGGATTTTCACTGCTGACACCATTCAGAATATAGGATTTAGCAAAATTTTAGCTTCAAATTTGGATTTGAAGACAACATATATCCACAGTCTTGACAAGGCTCTGCTGGGTGCAGCACGCGCTGAGCCATCTGGGGTGCCTGGCTGCAGTCTGTAAAGGTAGAGAAGTGAAGGGATAATGTTTGATGATATCTTCCATGTAAGTAGCTGGCCTTTGTACCCAAGTCCTTACTGCCCTGGGTAAGAGTGAGACCACCACATAAGGATCGATGTCCTGGGCACCAGCAGCTCTCTCCTTTTTGATGCTGGGGAAGGAGAAACTGGCAAAGAGTGAATGTGAGTGCTGGAAAAGGTATAACAGTACTAATTCGGGGTCACACCTGCCACTTTGTATAACCACTGCAGTCCTGTTAAAATGAGGAGTTCAAGCACTATCCTGTGTGTTACTTCTCAGCTTCTTCTTTGATTCATGTTGTTTCACATCAGCCATCAAGGGGAATGTCAGCCCAGACAGAAAGGGTATTTCAGGGCGAAGACAGGTGACATTTCATAAACCTTCAGAGTGCCACCCTCTTCCGCTTGTCCCTTCTTTAATGACACTGAGGATTCGCATCTTTCATCCAAAATAATCCCAGCTGACCACTGCCCTAAAGTGAATCCAGTTCATCCAAAATTTCCACCCTGTCAGAGTTCCTAAGTGTAATAAAATTGTAGGGATTCCATAACCTTGGGGAGACAAAGTACCGCATGTACCAGGTCTGACCCATTTGGGCTTGGAAATGTGTCCTTTTGAAAGCCTAATAAATGTCGCTGTAATCATGTCTGAAATACAGTTTCTGTGCAACATAAATAGCTCCTTCTTTGCCTGTAGCTACATAGATGGAGACATTCAGAGGCAATGTTCACTTGTGAATCAGGAACCGAATGTCCACCCACCTTTCCAGCTCAGGTTGCTGTGGCTGGCTTCAGGTTCAGTGCATCTGGGAAGCACCCAGCAGCTCATCTCTCCTCTTCCCTGCTGGGTGTATTGTCAGGTTTGGCTGTTTGTTGGCAGGAGGTTTTATTCTTTTACTATCAGTAAACCCCAGAAGGACCACAGGTGTCAAGTCGGCTTGCAGGATTTGCCGGCCGTACGTAGCCAGGAGTTAGAGGATGAGGAGCAAAGCTGGTGGGAGTTAATGTGCGACTGAGCCGCCAGAGCAGAAATGAGCTTGGAAGAACCGTGTGGGTTTTCTCTCTGGCTGCTGGGTGGCTGCAAACCTCTGATCAATTCTGCTCGCTCATTTGAGGAAACCTCAGGAAGCCTTTTGTTCTGTTTCATCAAACTGGAGTAGCACAACTGTGGCTTCTAATAACTCTGCTCTCCCCTCTGCCTGGAAGTTTTTGTTTTTGTGACAAAGGTGCCTAGAAGAGCCTTTGCAAATGTTAGTATCTTGCAAGGAGACAATGCAGTGAACAGTACTTCCTTCATATGTTTTCATACAATCTAAATAGAGAAGAGCTGCTTCTGCGCCTTTTCTGAAGCATGGGATGGGCACAGGGAGAGTGAGATTAGCCCCAGGCTATGAAAAAGCCAAAAGCTCAGTACAGAGAAGTCTGAGACCAAAGCCTTGGCAGGGATCTCATAGCTAACTAAGGCTGAAAAGGCTAAAAATACCTAACCATTGAATGGTGTTGTTTCATGGGCCTGCCTGAAACCAGAACACATGCATATATCAGGATTTTCTTTTAATTAGTTTTACTCCAGAAATTCGGACTAGCTTTTGGGCAGAGGCTTTGATTTCTTTTTGAACTGGATTCGTGTGATTGCCAGGAAAGGCAGTTCAGTTTCATTTTCCTTGAAGTCAACAGAACTACTAACTTCAAAAGCAGAAGCAGGCCCCAAATTAACAGAAGTCATGCAGCTCATTTGCTACATCCCTGACCGAAATTACCATTGTTAATGTTAATGCCCTTCCATTGAGGGCTTGGACCACCGTTATTGCTTAGTTTCCAGGGTTCAGTCCAGTTAGGAAGATAACTTAACACCAATTATTTGATAGCAAGTGAAATGAAAGTCTAATTTTCAAAAATCATTACTAATTTCTAACATAGTTTTCAACTCTTCCTTTATTAGAAATACTGTCTTTCATGTAGTTTCCTTTATAATGATTTAATCTGCAGAGAAATTTAATGTATTCTCTTTGATACCCTTCCTGCAAGTCTCAGAATGCTCTCACAAGCAACCTTAGACTCTAGTCTTTAAAAATCCTTCAAGTCTTTAATACTGTCAAGATGTTAAAGATGCATTTCTTGGTTTGGTTCAGATAATGCATTGAATTGTGAGCTTTATGGGGTGCATTTTATTTACTGTTCTCAAATGGAGGTTTGAAATGTTCTAGGGCCAGATTTCGAGCATTGTGAAACCTGGAGGCAGCAAGACTTATAGGAGTTACAGAGTCTTTTGTTTTGTTAAGAGAAGTAAAGTGAATGGAAAATTAGACTGAAATCAGATGGGACATCCCCATCCTACGGGATGGCAGGGAAAACCCTAATTTTTTTAGAGTGTGTCCAAATACTGCTCAGTTAAGCAGCAAAATTCAGTCCTCTGATAGATGCAAAAATTTCAAAGTGTGGAGAATGATGGGGAAGGTGCTGATTCTTACTTGCCTTCCTTAACATGGCATACTTCAGAGCTACCCTGACCTCCTGCAGTTCTTCACAGATAACTGAATCATAAATACTTTGGTCCTGGGATATGTCTCAGCCTCACAAATGTTCAAAAACCTGTATTGTTAATGGATTAGGGGAACAAATTCAGCATAATAGCTATAATTCTTTTAGAGATATCAAGTGCAGAAGTACTGGCTAACCTGCCCCTCGCCTTACAAGCCTTTTTAATTGTATTGATTGTTTTTTTCCCTGGAAAACTAGTAGATTGATTTGTGTTGTAGTTGGTCAAAACCTTGATTACATTTTTCACTGTACACGTTTCCCTATTTTTCTAAACAGATACTGAATTAGCGCCAGATTTTCTCATGTTGATACAAGATAATTACAATGATGTTCCAAAGTTGTTCCTTTTCTTATAATTTGGGCTCTTTTCTTCTCTTCCCTAGTTTCCCCTCTGATTTTCCTCCTTCAGTCTTCAGGCTCAGCTATGGGTAAACCTTTTCATTATGTTATGCATGATTCTCCTCCTTTCTGTTCCCAGGAGTTTGGGATGAAATTCATTTATCCTAACATTTGCACATAAAAATGAGCAGTCTGCATTTTAGAGAGCCAGAGTAGACCAAGCTCTTTTTATAGTCGGTGGAGAGAAATAGATGTGTAAAATTTTGCACAGTCCCACTGTGTCCAGGAGGGTGCTTTAGACTGTAATGGAGACATTCGGGAAGATTTAATTGCCAGTCCTGGAATTTGGCCAGGGTGAGGAATTGATAGCCGTACTTACATTAAATGTGCTATGGAGCATTAAAGATAACATCATTATGGCTTTCCCCTTTCACTAAACTGTTTCTTTTGTGGGAGCCTGCCTTCCCCAGGCAGATGTTGCAGGGCACACTTTGTGTCAGAGGCGAGAGAGTGTTGCCTCCTGTAAAAATAATATCAAGCGCCTCTCAGAAGCAGGATCTTGAACTGGAACATGTTACCCAGTAGCATGGACGAGCTAAATGGTAGATTAAATTGTTTCTCTATTTTAGAAAATATACCAGAATTGAATTGTCCAGTCTGTTTTATACTTCACTGTTGTATATTCTGCGGGGCACTGTTGTTAGCTTGGGCCCTTTTCATGAGCACTAAATTAGCCTAAATTTAAAAAAGAATTGAGTACCTGAAGGAGAAATCAACATTTGATGAGTTCTGCCCTATTCAGCAGAATTCTCTCTCAGATATTAAAATGTCACTTCTGACAGCCTTAGAGAGGACTGCACAACTGCTTTGAAGAAAACAGATTATAAACTTAGATGACAAGCTCACTTTGTATTTTTAGCAAGAACCTTTCTGAAAAAGAAATGCTGAGTAGAGTAAGAATTTGCCACTCACTGTGTTCACCCTGGTATTTTCAGATGCATTTGCAGAATTACAGTGATACTGAGCACAAGTGGGCAGATGTTGCAGATCATTCTTTCGATAATCCTTCCCAAGGGAGATCTCTTTGCAATGGCTTTATGTTGCTCTACATTCCTTGGGGCAGTCTTGGGTCTGAACCTTTGTTCAAGAAAAATCAGTAAAACAAGGGGAATGGGAAAGTGTCTAAGAAAGTCTTCTGGTAGAAAATCTCAGTGGAGGCACTGGAAACCCAAATCCAGATTTGGCAGGAGTTCCTGGTTTGCGTGTCCAGATACAGGATGAATAATTCCTCCAAGACAAGGAGTTAGCATCTGATCATTCCATGTATGTGAAGCCTTAGAAATGCTTCTGTCATTCAAATTTTCACAAAGGAAATATAATTTGTGGTTATTCGTGCACTGCATAGACAGATGGAAGCACAGCAGGTAGATAAATACTGACATTCTCTTCTATGAATGCCTTCAAAAGAAAGGTCAAAGGTAAGAGAGCGAGTAAAGTGAATGTAGATTAGGCAGAACATCTGTTGAAGGGGGATAGTAGGGAAAATATTCATTGCTTTTCAAATAGAAGTTCTGCTTAAAAAAATGTTGATGGGCATCTGCTTAATTGTAAATTCTTTGCCATTAGTCTTTCGATAAAATAGGAAAAGAAAAAGTACAATTAACCCCCAGAGATAATTCACTCCTGTTTCCATAATATAACACCAGAACTTTTTTGGACTAGAAATACAAGAGTGTGGCTTAGTAAGTGTCTAGGGTACAAGAGGTGGGGATGAAGGGCACTTTGGGCAATGTCACCACCTTCCTCACTGTCCCATTTAGTAAAATGACAGAATGGAATAACATCCCTGCTCTGGGTAGATCTGGCTGTTGGTGGTTGCCTTGCTGTGATGCTCCTAGCAGGCATTGCGCTTCTGCTGCCGCAGGACAGACCTTGCTGCTCGTTTGACACTGAACAGAAAATCAGTGACATGAAACACAACATTCATCCCTCCTACAACTGCCCTGATCTCGGTGTGCTTCAGAGGAGGAATGAATACAGGCTATTTTCCATAATTTTACATGAACAAAAAATCCCACTAACCAAACTGAACATGTGTGTGAGATACAATATACCACTGCGCCCTCTTGAACTCTTCATTGATAGTGTAGTTCTCAGGATTGATTAAATATGGTCAAAATAATAATTTCACTTTCATTGCTTTGATGTTCCATTTTTCACTGGTCTCAGCTATTGATTTAGCATGTTCCCCATTCTGTATTTTTATTGGACCAATTGTTTGTAATGGGTGAGTAAATAGATGTCAATGCAATTTAAAGATAGTGGGAAGAGGCATGAATGGCACTTGAAAATCAATAGGAGAGAGGTAGAAAATAGCTATTTGTGCTGTGGAAATTCTTCCCACAGATCATTCCTGTACCCAGATCAGTATGCTCCCTTCAGGAGACAGCACTGTTAGAGCTAGTGCCACCTTGGTCAGAAATGTTCCATGTTGGTTGGGTGTTCAAATTAAAATTCTGTAAAAATGAAAAGTGTGTAAAATCCTTTCAATATGCAGCTCTTCAGACTATTTCTTGTGCTCAGCAAGCAGGTCTTGATAGTGTTCTTCTAGTGAACTGAAAAGACAGAAAGGTATGTCCAAATGAACTTCCAGGTAAACTGATATACATATTTACTCCAGGGAGTTATTTGCATGCAATGTCACATATTTATTTTGTATGTGTTGAACAACACTTAAGATCTTGAGAGAGTCTTGTAAGGCACAATACCCCCATCTCACTTTCATTGCTGCATACACAAAGCCCTGGGAGAATAACGTTCCTTTGAGATTGCTGTTTGCACACAGCTAATGCAGGCGTTATTTACACTGCTGATAATCCGCTGCAGGCATGATCAGAGCCGCGCTATTCCTACTGACCTTCTGCCCAGAAAAATCCCATTTGATATTGATAAGAAAATGACTGCTAATATTCTAATGACATACACTAATAAGGTGCCTGTCAGCCTAGAGCAGCCTTTACATCATTCCACATACGCCTGCAGCTGTCTGAAGAAGTTAAAGAGTGGTAAAGAGACTGTTGGATATAAATAGGCAGGTGATGTATTCTGCAATAGTGATATGATGCATTTTTCACCCTGCTCCTTTTGCTAAGCACCTAATGACTCTTGTATATTAAGAATTAAACAGAAAGGATTTTCTGTGCATACGTGTGTGCTTGTGCACACAGACAAAACCATCATTTTTTGTTTGATACTGAGCTATGACCCTTGTGTTTGGTGGTCTGTTGATTGGGACCTTCATGGTATGGCTAATGGAGACTTATATCCTGTTTTCTTTATATTTCTAACCCTGTGTAATACTTCTCCATATGCTAGGTATTTGTAACACCCCCTTTGGGGAACTGGGGGAGGACATATTTGGATTTCATTATATTCTGCAACTGGCCATTTCCACCTGGGATCTACAAGCACCTTGTCCGATAGCCAGGGATGATGCTGGTGGGCAGGAAGGCTGTCTGATGGTGCAGGTTGCCCCTCAGGAGGAGGCAGGCACTTTTCATGAAGCCATGCAAAACAAAAGCACAGTATCCATAACATCCTCCTGCTCTTAAGAACAGCTGATGTTCCCACGGGATTAAGTCGCCATACCTCCCTTGCTTCGTTTCCTATCTGATATTATTTTCAGAAACATTCCCGTTTTTTTTCCCCGAAGATATACTATCTAGGGATTCTCCAAATTAAAGAGTTCTCTTTAAATTACTGTCTCATATCGAGGACCTGATATCACTGGGGGAAAAGCTCTGCTCTTAAACACTTCACATACCTGAAGGGTTCCTTGTTCAAAGACTTGCCATCAATTGCCTTCCCTCTTAAAGGACTGGGTTTTGCTGGAGGTGGTGTCCAGCTTCAAAGTCTCTAAGTTCTTGTCCCAGGCAGGGGACCTGCCTTCAAAGGGCTGTGCTTGCTATGGCCAAAGGAGCTTAACGCAATGAGTGAGGAGAAGTGCTGAAACATGGCTTTAAAATTTGATGCTGCTCTCAGAGATTTTATTTCTTTTTTTTATCAAAGTTTCTCTCAGATAAGCATGTCTTAAGAAGATCTGTTTCTAGGCTGTGCTAAAGAAGGGACACAGCATGGTATTTTATTCTTCTCTCTAAATATCTGATTCAAAACCCGTGAGACATCTCTATTTGCTATATCGTGTATACAAATATTTAACACTAACCATATGTTTCTGTTTTTTCTTGAAGCCTAAAATAATTTCTTAAATCATCCTTCCTTTTCAACTTCTGTGTTAAAGTGCCTTTTTGGCAGCCTAAATTGCTCAGTGTTTAAGTGAAATTTCTTTCATGAGAGAGACTTTATGTTTGTTTGCTATTTATGCCTCTGTGTTCATTACAAAATAGCGCAGGGTGCAGTATGACGGCTTGGAGAGTCGAGGACTTTCTGTGTAGTCCAGAAGTTATCTGATACAGCCAAGCATGCTGGGACAACTAGGTATGTCGGATTAACTTCATCTCAGGAGTATAAAAGAATAAGCATCAAAAATTAAGGAAAGTCAGAGAGGGACGCTAGATTCTGTAGGACAAATGGCAGAGGAACAGCCTACTCGATTAAATGGCAGGTTGGTTTTATAGTTGTTATAAAAGCTGCGAGTAAAGGACCCCTCAGGGTGAACACCAGACAATAACCCATTGTGTAATGAGTGGGGTCAGGGCCTCACCTTTTAACAATTACCTGCAAAGAGCAAAGCCTTCTTGCGTTGAATAATAATCATGAATTTTGCCAGTCTTGAGCTGTGCTGGCAAGTGGCCAGGAGCTGTAGGGCTGAGCCTGTTTTACATGAACACTTGGCATTCGGAGACAAATGTGCGCGTGGAGAGGTGACCAGCCTTGTCGTGGTGAAATTTGGAAGTTGTGTTTCTAGCTGCGGAGGAAAGACTGCAAGAGATGAAATGAAGAAAAAAGGATCCAGGTAAATAAAAGCTATAAGGGGAGTAAAAAAACCAATCTGAATAGAAGATAGGTGGAGAACTCTCAAAAAACTGTAACTCCATTTTTCTCAACATAATACACCTCTGATCGTGAAACTGTACCAACCATGCAACTCTGAGGAGGGACTCTGTAACAAGCCCTGAGTTTGGCCCAGATGAACTTAAATTTGGAACCGTTTCTGGACCTTCACTTTTTCAAGTTGCTCTTTAATTGAATAGAAAGTTGTCTTATTTTCTGAGATCAATGTGACACATCAGCAGCTTGAAATGAGTTGCAAGGTTGTGTGTGGAAGGAAGATTCTTGTCTGAAGATATCACATCCAGATACGCCTTTGGCGGCATTATCCATTTGTGGGAGAATCCAAATTCTAAACTTATGTGAGTGATGGAGCACCTTGCAGTATTTTCTCTTGGGCAATCACATTAGGATGCATAATGCAAACCATAATGATGTAAATATTTAATTCTTATAACTAGGTTTTAAACAGTGTAGAAATGTGGGCATAATTAATTTCAGCCACTATCTTTTTTTCTTCCCCTTTCTAATTAGTAGAGTACAGATGAGATGCTACTGCATAATTGATAAAAACTATGTTTTTAATTGTGTATATATGATCATTCTTCTATAGTTATATCAAATGATTTAAGTGTCATTGCCTTCTTTAACACAGCTCAAGGGCTAGGGAGGATAGTAGCACTAATTTTGTGTCATATTAATGCTCGTTGCTCTTCATCTGAAGACATCAAAGACCTTTGCAAAGCTGCATGGATTATTCTGCTTCCATATATGGAGGCTTAGAAATATTAGAACTCACATTTTTTTAATCAGGAGATCATTCAATCTTGAGATCAAAATAAGTGAGTGGTGTTAAAATCCTCAGTCTAAAAGATTTACATATACAGGCATCAAGCATAGAGCTCTGAACCATACCTTATCCCATATAAATTAAAACATGCCTTATTCTTTGATCATGTAGGATGTCCACGCAGATAATATAACTGATAGACATGATGTTCTCAAAGACACTGAGAGCTACTTGCGCAGAGAAGCCTTCCCAGCTGTCCTGAGCTGGGAGAGTGACAAAGACCTTAATCTGAATTGGAAAAAGCAATATTGACTACAGCAGGTAGGTATTGATCAAAATTTACTAAATAAAAAATATTTGGAGAATTAGAAAACATCAAAATCGGCTTTTCGAAGTGAAGGATTTCAGAATCTACACCAGCTTGTTTTGATGTGGCTTGGAACATAAAAATAATGATTTCTTAATTAATCCACCAAGTTGAAAAAAATCAATTATTGCACTTCTCAGTTCTAGTGAACTGTTTGTTCCTTAATGTAATGACAGTAGTCCTCCAAGCAAATTAAGTCCAGCACTACAGAAAATAAAATATTCATTAGAAAAGTTATTAGAAAAGTAGATCAAATTATATTGACACAGTTTATTTTCCATGTTCCTATAAGATGCTTGTAGTACTGTGTTGCCTGATTTTAGGTAACATCAAGACAGTCTTTTGCTCTTCTAGGACAGAATGTTTCCCATCCAATTCCAATCCCACACCGAAGGTAAAAACATACACAATGGATTTTATGCCGAAAGACCTTTGTTTCTATTGAGCATGAGAATTTAAGTGGAATGGCAGCTGTGTCTTGGGAAAGAAGGGCTCTAGTGGCCTGACAGATGTGAAGAAAGGACTGAAAGTTGGATTTTAGTCCTACAGTGAATTCTGACCAAAAACCGACACAAAAATTCTCCGTCCCCTGAAGACACTATGGCACTGCATATTGTTCTGAAGGGTGGAGGGATAGCTTGATACAGTAGTAAATGTAATCAAACTTCTTGCTCTTCCCTTCTGCACCAGGAGTGGCTGGTTTGGGTGGTTTTTTCCCCAGATGGGAAAAAAAAAAACAAACAGCAATCCATAGTAGAAAAACTAGTACTGGCAGCTGGCACAGAGAACTTCAGGCTCTTAAACTTCTAATTCACACCCAACATCCTGGTGATGTCAATAGAAAACCAGGTCCCTGAGTACAGCTTAGGTGCCTAGATCCGTTTTGGGAACTCTTGGATGAGAATATGGATGTGCTAAAATTCTGGGGTGTTTTCCCCTTTCTTTCTGAAGATGTCATTGCCTTTAAACCTGCATGGAAACCAAACCAGACTCATCGTCTAACAGTCAAAGTCACCGTGAATCTCGACTATAACCTCTTCTGCTCAGAAGTCAACTTCCTATTCAGAGCACGGCTGTCCTGACACTCCTAGACAATCTTCACTCACCCAAACAGTCCTTTAGATTAATGTTAAAGAAGTGTTGGTTCTTGGAAGCAAAACTGGGTTCATTTGACAGAGTTTAAAAAATAGTTATAATTATTCTCTGTGATCTCTCTAAAGTGCAGGGAGAAAAAAAAGAAAAAGTGAGAGGGGGAAAAAGCAATTACTTTATTTGTGTGTGTGTGTGTGTTCATATATTATGACTTCTTTCTTTACATCTGGGAATCTCTAATGCAGCTGACAGTGATTTAGGGTTTTTGAAGTGTTGGAATTAATCTCCGCTTTCATGAGAAATTTAAGATATATGTTGCCCTTGTGTTCACTGACCTAGCTAGCTAATGATAAAGAAAAAATATTTTCTTTATTATTTGGAGTAATAATGAGCAAAATCGGAATAACTTAATTACTGCAGACAAGCTTAGCTCATGTGATGAATGTAAACATTGTTTTTGAATATGATCTTGCATTTATCACAAAGCAGAGAGTAATATGGACCTGACCTGAGAATAAATATTTTTAGATTAATTAGTGACCTACTTGCAGGCACACAGAGCAATCAGCCAAGTTTTAATTTTTTTAAGAAGTATTTTAAGTGTGTAGCAGTTCAGCAGCAGATCTCAGTGCATTCTGCAGGATTGCTTTTGAATAGAAGCAAAAGGTACTAATTTGGGCTTCAGATAAACAAAACAGGTGGAGGAAATTCTTTCTAGAGATGAGACAGCCCTTGATGTTAATGAAGTAGGCAATATCGTTACGTGGTTTTGCAATCTGGGACCTATCAACAGCCCCTCTGTGTGCAGCATGGCTTTAACAAGAGGCTTCTGTCACCACCAGCAATAACCATCTTCTCTGATTAGCTCCTTTGAAATGTGCCGAAGAAGCTTGGAAGGGGCTGTAGCTCACCACTCCAGTTCAAGGAAACATCCCTGTTAAGAAGGGTTCTCGAATGCATGCTAAAGTTTAAACATGTATTTAAATGCTTCTCAGGGTGCTTTCTAGTACACAGTAACTGTTTGCCTGCCTCAGGGCTTTAATTAGGAAATGATAGCGAGCATCTGTTCTTGCTGGCTGCTGTAGGAGACCGCAGAGTAGGAAAGCATCATCCAGTAACCAGTTGGGTGTCTGTTCGTTTGAAGGGTTGGAGATTTCATCCTCCAAGGATGTGTCTGCCTCTCTGATGTCTTCTTTTTCTTAGTATGAAAAAACATACTGAAAATGTATTTGATCAAAAATCTTTGACTTTAAGACTTGTTTAAACAAGTGTCTGTAGAAAGGAGAGTGCCACTAAGGGCCAGTGACTTTAATTATAAGACATGGCAAACCCTGACTTGTGGGTCTGTAGGATGGTTGGGCCACACAAGATGGAGACAGGCCTGGCATGTATGAAAGCAAAACTGTTGTTTCCTAGTTTATTGTGAGAAAACCCTTAGATATGGTAAGGGCAAGGCAGAGGTTTAAGCACTGCAGTCTTCAACTTGATACCTGTGCTAAATCTCTGCACTCTTTTTGGGCACGCACACCTGGCCTCCGTTTGATCTGTAGAACAGTCTGCCTCACGAAGGTTGTGCTGTGGATGATATTGTGCAATTTTGTTGAAATTGTAAAAATGGGAGAGAGGTAAGCACCCCACGTTTTTCTGCCATGAGCCCCTTAAGACCACCAACAAAGGACCCGCTTCTTGCCAGATGAAGTACTGCACATATGTTTTGCTATGATTTTTGTTCTCACATTTGAAAACAGGGAACAGTGACATCTGCCACTGTGTGTTTCCCTTTGTCTCCTGTCTCTGAGATTGCATCCATGCAAAATAAAATATTTTGTATGTTTCTACTTGAATTTGTATGGCACCTTTCTTGACATAATTGACAGACGCGGATATTGCCAAGGTTGGTTGAACAGCAATGGTAAATTGTGTTGGTGAAATTGGAATAGATCCTTCCACAGCTCTGAGACAGTTCACAAGAATAAGCTCTGAGAGCAGAGAGGTGAAAAGAGGTGCAATGCACGCCTTGTATCAAAGGGGCTTTATTGTCTTCAGAATTTCAAAAGAAGCCATTTCACTATTTACCTAGTGTACGGACAATTTTATCTCTCCCTAAAAAAAACCCCAAAAATCAGAGCCAGAGATGTCTCCAAAAGAAATGGTACAATATTTTCTTACTGACAGCAAAGGCTAGTTTGTGCCTCCATTCATCAGTGGAGTACAATGACGAGTCATTCTTCTTTCTTCCCTTTAGTCAATAAGGGGGAAAAAAGTTCAGTAAGAGCAGATTTGTAAAAGTCAGCAAGATCTAAATGTTAATTATTTTCCCCCCTCAGTGTTGAATTACATCTTGTCATTGTTGAGGATTTAAACCATGTTATTGGTGTTTGTGGAGATCTCATCAGCATCTTCACCATCAGCACCTGCAGCTTCAGGAGCAAGACAAGGTGGAGGAAACTCCCCTCTCCTCTTCTTTCCCTTTGGTTTTTGAGCTTGGAAGTGCATTTCTAGAAACAAAGCTGAAGACTTTGCCATGAACTCCACATTCTTCTATCATTTGTGTGACTTAATGTTCATAACATGGTGACACTTATGGAGCTCAGCCAGGCTGCTGCCCATTGTTTAAGACATTAAGGGACAGCCCCTGTCCTAGAGAGTTTACAAGACTAAATGTCACATGAAGTTTAAAATGAGTATGTAGATGCAATTTTTAAAAAGAAAGAGAAAAGGAACTGAAGAACCAAAATAACAGGTGTTTACACCCAAACTAATTTGACAGAGTGGTATAAGTCATGGGAAGAGCTTCTGCAGAAACAGGTACATGGAGAGAGGAACAGATACTGCTCAGGGTTGGGAAACACCAGCTGCCCTCCCACCTGTGCCCACAGCAGAACCAAGCCCCCAGTCTGTCTGCGGGAGAGTCTGGGGGTCACCATGCTGCCCAGGTGGCTACGGTGGCTATGGCAGGGACCTGGGGACAATGCAGGTAGGGGAGGGCACACAGAGGACAAAGCCACTGGAAAATGGATTTCATGAATTGCATTGCTCATGAAAAAACTTTACAATTCTGGCAGCCACTTTTTAAGATACTGTTTGTTGTTATTTTCATTTATGCATCTGCTTACAATTTTCAACTGACCAGATTATATATGACCTTACAGTTTTCTCTCTCCTCCTGTCTAATATGAAGCATTTGGCCTTTTGTTCTGGACTTTTTCCTGCCTTCATTACTTTCTTCCATTAATCTGTTTCAGTACTGGTTTTTCCTTTCTTAAGAGCAACATTTTCACTTTCTTGAGTGATGGACTAAACCTTTTATAGTGTTGTGACTTTTCAGTAGATTTTAGGGAACTCTCAGATAAAAAAGAGAATTTGGGGGAGATCAAGAGCGAGTTTCAGCCATCTCTAGGTTAAGTGAGATAAGGGATGAGGGAAATACATGAAAGAGCTGTAATTAGCATTCTATATTCATTATTCAATAAAGTAAATAAAGGATGCCTTACACAGAAAAAATATACCAGCAAAGAATAATAGAATTAATAACAAATAGCTAGTACTGAACTTATTGGAGTCTTCCTTCCCCCCTAGGATTTGAATTTCTCTATTTGAGTCATTCCTTCTATCCTTCCTAAGGAGCTTTTTGACTGACAGCACAGAAATGTATATTCGAAATAGTTAAAAGCTGTTGTCATCGCATGTGTCTGCAATGCATTAACAATTAATATCCAGAGCCGCACTAGGCAGGATGGGGGGCTTCCCTGTTTCAGGAGCTCTTCCAAGGCTAATAATAAAGGAGGATAATTAAGGCTGAAGTCTGCTGGCTGCTGCTGCAGCCCAGCCCTGTGTGTCACACACTGCCCTACGTGACAGGTGGAACATTAACGGCTCACCGCAGGTATGGCATCAATAAGGGGTAAGGCACAAGATCACCTGGAGGGAAGAAAGAGGTTTGGAAACAAACAAGCAAAGACTTGAAGGTTTAGAAGCCCCTTGAGTAAATGAAGTGCCTTTTCGGAAGTGTGATTAGCAATCGAAAGAAGACAACCTGAGCAGCAGAATTGTTGTCCCTAAGCAAATGGACTGTCACATCATTTAACTTCCTTCTTGCTGGCAACAGGCACTCTGTCAGGGACTGCAGCCCGAAGAAACGAGAAAAGGGAGAGAAACAGCAGACGTTTGACAACTGAAATGATGCTTGCTGTATTGCCATTGTCCCTGGATTTTGAAAGGCCAACATCAAAATATTATGACTCCCAAAATGTCATAATTACAGTACCTCAGCGCATGCTTGTCTTCACTCTGTGCCTCAGACCTTATGTTTAATCTCTTTAATGTACTGTAATTACAGCTTCACTGTGGATCAGTTATCTCAGAATAGGAAACAAATTACCATCATTATCTCCAATTATTCTTTACATTTTCTTTTATCCTTTTTAGTTTTCTGGGTTTTTTACTAGTGACAAAAATGTAGTTGCATTCATGCTGCTTTGTTGTTCTTTGCCTGAATACATATTTGTCAGTAAATCATTGGTCAAGCAAGGAACTGTCCTTCCCTTTGCTGTTATCCCCTAGGTCTCCTTGTTGGGCAACGCATTCCTTTCTCCATATTCAAACAGGTTTATTAGAAGCACAGCTCTTAAATAAGACCAAAGACAGGGAACAGACAGACTCTTTTTAATTTCTCAGGTTCCTCACTAAAATACTTACTTCAAATTAACACACACTGTATCCCCAAGAATACCACTGGTATCTGCAGGAGTTGAGCTTATTGTGACAGTAATTCACAGGTCAACGCTCAGTTCTCTGCACTGATGTGACAGCTAATGGGTCCTATTATGGAGTGATCTGTGAATTATAGAGTAATTTGTTACCGTTCCACTACAACTATAAATAAATCTAATTAAATTAGCACTTGGAAAAAATGCGGTAAGGTAAAGTTATAGTCAGACTACAATCCACTAAAGCAGAGAAACTCAGTTTTTGAATTTCAGCTGCATCTTGTGGTTTGATCATTGGAGAAAAGTCACTATAACACCACACACAGTGCTTCTGTATTCTGCACTCCCAAAATGAAAGTCAGTTCTTAAAACTCTATCTTGGTAGCTCTTTTCACCTAAATTATTAAATTTGGTCTCCAGGACAATTTATCTGTATAAGATAAACTAGATTATGCATGTTGCTTCAAATAGTGTGAGAAAATAATTTCTTGTGCGATACTGGTATATTATCTGTTTGGGTCTCAGCTGGAATCTGTGAATGAAGCCAAGGTACCCAAGCCTTGCAAAATTCTAACTTAGGATATTTTTTGAAGGTGATGGTTTTGCTGTAGGGATCATGTCTTATTTCTTCTGAATTGGCCAAGCTTGCTTCCAAAATGCTGCACTGAAAATCAAGTTTCGTACAACAGGAATTCTTACTAAGAAAGGTTTATACTGGTGACTCTCTTGTAAAATAAATCAAATCTTCTTGCCCTCCTCTCTCCATTTTATGAGATACCTTTCCCCTTGTTATTGCTTTTTCTTCCGTTTCTCCCTGTCTCTGCTGCACACTGAGGCAATAAGCTACTGAGGTGCATAAGAAAGAGGCAAGTATGTACTTAGCTGAGAATTGCATCCAAACCTGGCTGCTGCTTGAAAATAGAAATTTCTATCAACTGTGTTTCAAATTAAAATGCTGAAGTGATGGAGAATTGGGGTGTGGAGATACTTAATTTGATAGCAAATTACATTTATGGGTTGAGAAAATGATGTATTTTAAAAATGGTTCCCAATGTTCAACGCATACATGTTTTAATTATTCACGTGTGAAAAATAAAAAAAAAATATGTTTGGGAAGATTTCAAGGAGTGCTGATGTCAACAAACGGCAAGGCAGCAGTGTAAACCCAGATGGTTGGCAGGAGGCTTTTCTTAACTGTCTAAGCAGATTTGCTCGGAACTCCTACAAATCCAGAATGCAATACAAAGATTAAAGCTCTGCTTTCTTGTGCAGCATGTTTACCTAGCGTCGCAAGGCATGGTTTTAAAACTGAGGCAAAGTGTAAGATTTGGGGCAATATTAACAGCGCTGCTGTTCTTCATGTTTCTCTGCTGATCTCTGCTCCTTTGGGTGGCTCGTGGGAGAATCTGATATGCAAAATGACAAACAAGTTAATGATGATCACACTGCAGGGGTTTAGACTGTAACACAGGCATCAGGAGCTGTAGTGATGCGTCAGCTCTTTGCTTCGGAAAGTTAACTTCCCACCGTTACTGCTCTGAGCTGCGGCAGAACCCACAAACCTCACGGAGAACCGGGGTCACTGCAGTGGGAGCTATGCAAGAGGAACAGGGTTGGGGTTTTCTCTTTTATAAAGCTTACAACTTCTGGACTAGAATGTTCTTTAGTGAATTATTTATTACAATAAGCAGAAACCTGATAGACCGGTGATCTCTGTGGTCACCCATATGTTCCATTGCTTTCTCTTTCTGTACAGGAACTCTTCTCTAAGACAAGTGACTACCCTGATGTGGGGTGGACTTTGGCCTCTGTTACCTTAAGGATGGTATTACCATGTCTTTATAAATCACCATCCACTTGCTGCAGTAAATGCCTCACAGTTGGACCGAGCTTGTGAACACAGTAGCGTACTTACAGCAATCTGTCTGACAGCTGGCAGAGATTAAATCCTAACGCTTCTCCAGTATTTCTGAAGAATATTTTGCCGTCAACCTGCAGTTGGACTGACAGGTTGAGGGCAAAACACTTCAGGGTTGTTTTGAGATCAGTCAGTAGCGTCTGCAGTGACCCGTTATGGGGATGAGCAGTGCCAGGGGGACTCCACCAAATCTCTCTGGTGAACGGTGTGCCTAAAGGAAATGGGTGGAATCGGCTTTTAAGGATCATGAGCTGCTTCATGACTGCAGCATCAGGGCTGACTGGTGATATCTTTAAATGTCTTTGGCATTCATTATCTCCTCCAGTCGGAAGGGTTAGTTACCACGATTAAATTGACTGTCATAGATTAGGGTTGTGGAGAACAATCACACTAGAGAAGTAAGAGAGAGAGAAGCCAGGGAAACCCAGGATCCATCTGACAAAACTCTCTGTAATGAGCTCCTGTTACTTCAGGGATGCATCCAGGCAAAGGCACTGATGTTAACTCAAGCTTTCACTAATAACAAGCAAAATATTATTATGAATAATTGTATGCATTAATGTACTTGAGCTGCCTTTGTTTTCTAGTGCTCAGTAATAAGGACGGCCAGCCTTTCCGAGGAGGCTGAGGGTTAAATGCTTGTTTTAGGGAAGTTTCCTGAGAGTAGTTGTCTAATAAACACTCTGTGCTGGAGGGGAAAACAAGCGATATACATTGCAGTACAGCAATATAATGAATTAGTTAAAAGGAAACAACCCCCAAAACAGTAGATTGCCAGGGCAGGTCTGTGTCTGCCAAACAATATTTCTGTGCCAACTTTCCAAATGAAGCACAGCCAAAAATAGGAGTGCAATAACTCATCGTGAAGGAAGAAAGCTATTACAAGAGGGATGAAACAGCAGCAGTCTCCCACCAGCAGTGACCCTTGATTGCAGGTCTGATTCTCAGTCCTGCAGCTTGTGCAGTAACTTCCACCAGTCCTGCAAACCCTGTGAGATGCTAATGAGGCAGAACCGTCTCATGCCTCTCTGTGTAAGGGCAGAGTTGGGACAAGCGGTCAAGAAAGAGCTGAACTCGGTGTGTGTTTGGCTCACAGTGATGCTGTCATCACTGGAGCCAGCAGAAGTAATGGGAAGATCTTCCCTCTGCTTACAGGTTTAGCGCCTTTGCTTGGTGCGTGACGCAGCATTGGCACCGTTCAGGAGACATAAGGAATCCCTGAGGCATTTTACACCATGGGAGATAAAGTTGTCAAGGCAAAATACGGCAGGAGAAAAGGGTGAATTCTGCAGCCTGCTTTCCTGTTCTGGGGCTGGAGGTGTTGCTGGATGTAGTGTCAGCAAATTAAGGTGAAACAGGAGAGACCTTGGCCAACCACATCTCATTTTAGTCCCCCAACCAAAGCCAGATATCTTCATTCACTTCTTAACAAAGAAATGCCCTGTCATGCCAAACAACTAAAATGAGACTCATCAGCAAGATGAAATTAAACTACACGCCTGAGTAGCCATTAGAAGAGGAGAAGGTGATGCACGGGTGCTGCTTGCGGCGTGTGGTTAGTGGGGAAGAAATGCTGGTACCCCAGTAGTGGGCAGTAATGGCAAACATCTGCTTCATTTGCGGTTTCACAGGCATGCAGGATGTCCTCTGACATCCACACTCAGAACCTGGTCGTTCTTCTCGTCAGGCTTCTTTGTACCATCTGGATTTGCTAAGAAGTTATTTTGTAAGGAAAAAGAATGGGGGTGGAAAGGAGGATCATTACTCAGTTCTCTGTGGTGGGTAATACATATATATACATATATATATACATACTCATGCTGGAAGGGTCACAGAAGTTGAAGTATTAAGGGTCTGCTACAATGTGATACATACAGCCAGGCTCCTTGGTGCTCATTTGAAGTTTCACAGTCCTTGCAAGACCTACTGAAATTGAAAACTATTACATATATGTGGAAATAGAGGCTACCCTGGGAATTTTAACTAATAGTAATATACTGGAGTTAAAATGAACTCAGATTGCATTTCTTTCTCCTTACTTTTTTTTTGGTTTGTTGTTGTTGTTGTTTTGGAGCATTATTCCCCCTTAGTCACAAAGTCTTCATTGAGAATTTCACAGATAACCCCTGCTTCAGGAGTGAACGGAGAAGAGAGGCCCTATCAGAGAGACAGAGGCATTCCTTAACCTGGGGAGGCACTTGAAATAATCCCTTGAACATATGTTTTATGACCACAGACTGCCAAAATTTCAGGTGTTTCCCTTAGGTTTAGATCTTTCAGACCAATATACCCAACTCTGAGACACTGGACATTGCATATTCCACTTATTCCATTGCTTTGAGTAGAAGAGTGTTTTAACAGCATGAAGAAATGGAATTTTTAGGACCCTGCAGTGGGTAGAGGTCTTCAAAGAGTCCTCAAAATCCACTCCTTTCTGCAGAGAAGATATACAACTCCTACTCCTCACGATGCCCTTTCCAAGGGTATTTCCTAGGTGTTGCTGCAGCAGGACTATGCAGGTACCTGGTTCCTTCTGTGCCATGCAGAGAACAGGTTACAAGCGGTGGCTGAACTGGTGGCTACCTGCCCGCAGAGGGCTGGATTGCTTCTCCTGATTCATCCCTTGAATGTTATGTTCAGTATGAAAACCAACATGGTTGTCATTTCCTTGGTACCTCTTACATCTGGCAGGTACTTTTGTCCAGACACTGTGACTGTGTCTTTCTGTTCTGCAAGCAACTTTTTTTAAATGAAAAAAGTCCATTTGCCCGCCTGGTTGTCACTTCCTTGGTACCTCTTACATCTGGCAGGTGCTTTTGTCCAGACACTGTGACTCTGTCTTTCTTCTCTGCAAGCAATTTTTTTTTAAATGAAAAAAGTCCATTTGCCCTCCAGGTTTTGGTTTGCTTTGCTTTGTTTTCCCACATTTATTCCTATCTTCACCATTAACAAACCTGAGAACCGCGGGATGTGAATTTTAATAGAGTCCATGGTTTAATCTGCAGCCGTCAAGGGAGGCCACAGTTCTCTGTACATCTTTTCGTGCTCCAACTCCACACCGAGCGGGAGCCGTTCTCAGCTCCCCCCACTCCCCCATGGGCGATAGCTCATTGACAGCAGCATTGTAATTAGGGAATGCTAAAAATCATACCCCTGGGCTGCCAACCTGCCAGAAAACATCAAACCACCGTGTGGATAAAAGCCAATAGTAAGCTGCTTAGCCAAAACCACAGAAATTGGCATAGTATTCTGTCACTTCAGATCTCTCCTATTATTTCATACGAGCGTGAGCAAGGTTGGGAGAAAGTGTGACAAGCTGCCAGTTTCTTTCCATACTTGCAAAGCTGCATTTCCAGACCAAGGTCTGGGCTCTGTACGCAGCAGTGCAGGGTGCGGAGCAGGCACTGTACTTTTCACAATAGCAAACTGGGGCCTGTCCTGATTCTGTTCATAAAGAACTACACCAGTACATCCCAGTCCAGCCCCTGGGAATCTGTTCCATTGTACTTAATGCACAATGGTGTGATAGGTTTTTTTAAATTTTGTTCCATGTCTGAGAACAGTAAGGGGAGAGCAGGAAGGATGGTCCATAAATTGACAGTAAAATATTAATAGCTGTGGGAGTGGAGCAGAGCATCAAAAGGCTGGACTCTGTCACTGACTCCTTACAGAGCCGTGGGTTGCTCACTGCAATGCTTCTGTGCTGTAAAGATCATTCCCGTCCTGGACAGTGGGCAGCTGTAAATCTAAATGCCACCATCTCGTAGTGATGCTGGGACTCTTCTCGTGGTTGTAAAGTGATCCAGGACACTTGAATGTGAAAGGTGCTATGGCAGCTGTGATGTATTTTTACACATATTTTGCCTTGCAAGCAGTAAGCTAGTTCTAAGTAAAAGGGAGAGACGTGAGCGGAATTAGAAATTACATTAGAGATGGCACAAAACCTGGGCTAAAACCATGAGATGTCTCAAGTTGGAACTACCCTGATGAAGAGGGGATGTGTCATGTTGCCACTCAAGGAATGTCACTTAAAGATGTGTATGTGATGAACCTGAGGCTAACCACACTTATATGGTGACAAGTTAAATATCTTAAGTGTTTTTCTAGATAAGTACTTTCTTCAAGTTAATGGTCTTTCATCGTGGTTAATGGACGTTGTATCTAGATCTATGACAACATCTTGTATGCCTTCTGTGAATCTGTAATCTTTTATAGAGCCTCTGCAAGGTCTTCATGCAATCAGATATGTCCAGCGTGAGTTTATGCAGCATGTTCTGCAATACAGAACAGAGATTTTCAGTTTTCATTTTTTTTCCCCGTCTGTATCCCTGCTGTTTAGCAAGAAATGTCAGAGTTCGTCCCTCACAAAAAATTAAACCTACTTTTACTTATCAGTCGCTGAAATGCAAAAGTATTCTTAGCTGTCTTTGGAAATGCACATAAGATATTAGGTAAACTCTACAAATTAGATGTAAATGGAATCAGAGAAACAGCTGTTGCCTTTTTTGCTAGCTGATTAATTTTTTTTCTGAGTCATAACAATTACATTTCAGCATGTAACGCCCATCAGCCTTTAACTGCAGCGGCTGCCAGTCCTGCTTGCTGGTCGGCTGGGGGGGCAGCTCCTTGGCAGTGAATTTCAATTAATCTCAAAACCGATCAGCATACCCTCATCTTAGCAACACATAGCACTCTGCCCCCATGAGTCTCCTCTAGCTGGATTCTACCCGCTGCACTTGGAAGTCATGTTGAGTTGAAACACACGTGGGCAGTTATTTACCAACTCTGGATGCCTGGAGCAAATCTCCCCAGATGCCCAACCTGTTTCCAAGCCACGGGCTCTGCTGGCTGTTCCTTAGCTCCCACTGTCCTGCGGTGACTTGCTCCCCGGCTGCTCCTGCCCTGCCCGAGCCTGGTTTCACCATGGGCTGGATCCAGAGCCAGACTTGAGCCCAGGAGTTATGTGCAGGTCCCTGGCACACGGGTGGGTTTCTGTGATGAGAGATGCTATCTCTATGGGCAAAAAAAAACTCTTTCCACTCAGACTCCAGGCTTTGCAGTCCAAAAAAATGGAAAGCTTGAACGTGTGGCTCCAGCTCTCCTCCCAATACAATCATCACACAGGGGTGTCTGAGGCACCCCCTTGAAGCACGGCTCCCGAGCTGAGCGTACACAGGCATCCCAGCAGAGATGCCGGCACATCAGGCTTCCTGGTTGCCATTCATTTTGGTGGGAATGGGGTTTTTCTGGCCAGGCTGTAATTATTGAACTAAAATGGATGTGAACAGCAGTATTTAGATGAAATTTAATGGGTTCATTCTGCGCCCCGTGAAGGGGCTGGCAGGGCTGCTGCCGGTGTGTGTCGTGGCAGCCGGGTGCTCAGCGGAGAGCTCTGCAACCAGGGCTCGCAGGAGGAGGGACTGCGCTTAAGATGTTGTCAGCATGTCGCTTGCAAAATGCTTTTGGGCATTAGTGGGAAAAGATGCTGGCAAATATAAAATATTAACTAGCCTTTGTTTTAAATAAACCTGATTACTCTAGGGGAATGAATAACGTTTGTTGTAATGGGACTAAGTTTGTCATATTTCCTGAATTCATTATATGAGGATCTCCCTTATCCCTCACCTACATTAGGAGACCAGCTGAATATTTTATAAAATTGGTATTTCTGTAATATTCAAATTACTGTATCAGTATTCCTACAGATGATGCAATATATAACAAAATGAATAATTCCTAGAAAACTATTTATTCAACAAACCTAAGCCCAAATTCCACAGAGACCCAGGTGTACACTTAACATTTCTCAGGGGAGTAATCCTATTGTATTCAATGTCAATATTTGCATGAGTGAATATTAACTCGTTTAGGGCTTTCTCCTTTTCTGGTATCTTATCTATTTACATAATGCTGCAACCTTGAATTAATTAGATGACTGATTCTTTGAAAATTTTCTTTATTTCCTCCTTTGAGCTGACTGTGACTAACCGAGCTGTGATTTGGGTGGGTTGGCTTTGACAGCTTAGCTGTGATCTTGCTGGTTTGTATCAGATAAACATACAAACACTTCTAACAAAAATGCTTGCACATGTGAGGGGTTTTGTGTTTGGTTTTGCTTGACTGGGTTCTTTTGTAAAAGCTCACATGGAAAGGAAAGTAAGCCATTAATTTGCCTTTTGTTGAACAGAGGATAAAGTGTTCTTCTCCCATCCTTTACCTGGCTTTCCTAGTGCACATGCTCTGCAGTGGAGACGCTCTCCCCATATAGGTTTTGTATCCTCCCTTAAACCTTTATTATAAAATGTATCCTATAGCAATAATGAAATTTTGATATTGGTTGTCTTTCTCTGAAATTCCATTTCTTGAGTACTGGGAAGAAGTGAGACATAGCAGGGTGACTGGTGGAGACTTGTTCAAGGATACCGCGATCCAAACGATCATGGCAGTAAAAAAGCAGGAAGATATCATCTGACTTGCAGCACCTGAAGCTGCAGATTCATAACTGCTTTAGGTTGATCTAAACACAAGCTGCTACTGAGCTGTTGCCTCCCTCGTGCCAGGGCTGGCACCTGGGTGCTTGTGGGCAATTTGCTCCAGGAGCCATCTCGGATGAAAAACGATTAAAAAAATTAAAGAAGTAGAAACGCTGGGGTTGGCTTACGATAGTCATGCAAACACACCAGTTCAGGTGTCCTCAATCGCTGTCTGAAGTGGCCTGAAGGCCCCAGTCCATGTAGGAGCCAAACTCCCTCTTTGCATGCTCTGAACCGAATCCAAGTCACAGAACTGCTGTAGATGGTATGAGGCCCCTGTTCCCAACGGTTAATGGACCTGGGCTCCCTTTATGGTTGATGAAGACAGGATCCTGCACCTCAGAGGCTACTCAGAGCAAGAGCTTAATTTAGACTCATCATCTGCCAGGACCCATCTTTCTTTATTAGCTGTAAAGAGGAGCCTGGGGAGTTTCACCTCACCAGCCTGGCAGGAGCCCTTTGAATCCCCACTATCTCTGCCTTGCCTTAGTTGATGATTCTTTTTTTCTTTCTTTCTTCTGTGTTTTGCTACAGTGCAGTGACTACTTGTAATGGAAATAATGCCCTTGGGAACTGCAACAAGTTCTTGCAAGACTTAATACCAGGGATGGAATGGGGATACACAACCACAGCAGATGAGCAGGAACAAGAGAGGAGAAAGCCTATCCCTGCTGCTGGGACCACGCTGTTTACCCTCCTGCATTGCTGTTTGGATGTGAATATGAAGGATATTTATTATGCCCTTCAGCAAATATTGTTCTCGTCAATATTTACGAGTGTATCAGCTATGGATTAGCAGTATTCATTCCCTCTGGAATCATGTTTTCTGTTCTCACTGGAGAGCCTTCAGAAAGATCTTTAACCTTTGCAAGCAGCTTTTCCTACCTTCTTACCTCCCATGTGAGAAAAAGAGCATCTGAGATTTGATTAAATCTGTGTGTGGGGAACTCAGGGGCAGTCAAAGCACCATGCGGCTGCTAGAACAAATTAATCTTTGGTGTAAATCCACGGTTCTGGAAAAGACCTGGTAGCAGAATCTTGCCGTGGAAGTCCTTCCCTATGCTGTAGAAGTTATGTCTCCTCTATAAAACTATAGGTCTGTCAAATGTGAAATGGAATTGTGCTGTTGGGTATCTGACCCACCCCACGATACAGAGGTCCTCAGTGGTGTGACCCCCATGCACTGAGGGACGGGGTCTGTCTGAAGTTCACGGTGTTCTTAACATCAGCCTCCAAAATTAATGCTGTCATGAAAATGAGAAGAAAAAATTCCAGAATCTCCAGTGTTAACTGCAGACCAGTGTCTTCAGTTTTCTTTCTTATTTGCACTCAATGCTGCGTTTCAAGGGGAATTACATATACAATATATCTTGTTATTTAGCCAACACTTCAGTATGCCAGTGTTAACAGCAACACACTGCTCAGGAAAGTGCTCGTCCGGATGTGTGTGTGTGCACTTCTGTCCAGCCTCTGCAGGCACCAAGAAAATGTAGGAGAAATAACAGTAATTTCCCTCACGGTTTCATTCCAGTGGTTTATTTCTCCAAGTTATGCCATAAGCTTCTTCAGGGGGATCTGAAGAGCCAGATTTATAAAGGGAATTTCATTGCAAAAAGACAAAACTAGCGTTATGCATGTTAAGTTAAGGGTAAACAAATCTCATGCTTCGGGGCACAAAATGATTTCCTATTGGGCTCAGGAAAGATGTTTTTCTTCATGTAAAGCATTGTACGGTTGGCTAGACATATTACTAGGGGGTTTATTTATTCTTTTGCTGCCCTCTGAAGCATCAGTTTAGGAAGCTTCATTTTAGGTTGTGCTAGAGGCAGGATGCCAGGCATTGTTATAATTTTACTTACCCTCAGGAGCATGCACTGTAAACTTCCCGCACCAGCGGACCTCTGATGCCTGCAGACGCACAATGGGGTCCCTCCAAAGCAGGCCAGACTCTCCAACCGTGTAATCCAGTGTTGGTGGGTCCATGCAAGGGTGAAGCTGCTGCTCTTCCTTGTGCTCAGAAAGTAAAAGATGTAGGATTCATCTAACCCATTTTCCTACTATAACACTACTCTTCTTATCTCCTGCTTCTAGGGCGCAAGCAGTTACTGTAGGTGCCCAAGATTCACAGGATGTGTTATCAGGGGGGTGGTATTCAACCGCACCACAGTGTCTGCCTGCCAGACACACCAAAATTCCCCAAAGCAGCTCCCACAGATGGAGCACGCAGAGTTTGGGGGGCAATCTTTCAGCGGAGGGCCAGGAGCATCCATCTGCATCCTGCCTGCTCTGTAGCCGCTACCCAAGAACACCTCCATGCTCCCTGGATTCACGCTCTGCCCATCCGTCTGTGCCAGCAGTCATCCAGCCGGTGACTCTAGCACAAAGACAGGCGGACATAAAAGCAACCTTGAAAGTTCCCACAAGAGGTGCCTTTGTATTTGATGCCTGGAGTCAGTTTCCTTTAAGGCAATGGGAAGAGAGAGAAATGACTAACAACCTTGGTAGTTTTTGCTTCTAAGTGGGCAGCCTACATAATATGGTAGAAACAGAAGGAACCCGAATCTGTGAATGCAGCAAAAGCCACAGGAATTTAGATGCGTGCAGTTGGGAAATTCACTGACAGCAAAGGGAAGGCTTTCAGTTAAAACATTCCCATATACCATCTGAGCTCAAAGTCAGTTCATGTGTTTGTTGTGCTTGTTTTGCAGAATTCACCTCTTCTCTCCGTGCCCGTATTTTGCATCTGTAAAATGAGGGTAACAACACCACCTTTGCCCAATTTAGGTTGCAAGCTGCCATGGCCTGGGGCAGTTGCTTTATACAGAGCTTAACACAATATTTTGTATAAATAGCCACAGTGCTTTGCTGACAGAAACGATCTGGTTGAGAATAAGGGTGAAACGTTGTTTTCCCCTGGGGTTTTGTTGTTGTCTGTCATTTCCTTTTTTTCTCTAGCCTGAATGTTATGTTTCTGAAACCTCTGACAGTTCCATGAGCTAATCACACCCATCAGCCTGGGTACAGCTGTTCGTTAATGATCTGGATTAATCTGCTGGGAGGGGGGGGAGCTCTGCCTGTAGACAACGAGCGTTTTGTTTGGGTGATGGATGACGAGTTTGGCAGCTTTGTGTCTCAGGGTCTGTCATGGTGAGGATCAATCATATTGAGCTGTAATTGGAACCACTAGGACAAAGCCACCTTTCACGAGGGGGAACATCTCCATTGCTGCCACTGTTCTGCGACAGCCCAGGCGCTCTCTGCTCTGCACCGGTTCCTGCAAACAGTGTCCCTCAGGCTATGGCTGTGTGACACCTGGAGTGGGGAACACAGCTCTTGAAGGGATGGCTGAGCTACTTTGGGTGAAAAACAGAGTTTATGGCAAATCAAACTTTACTGCTAGTTTTCTGAGTTTGTGTAGGTGCTGGCATGGCGATGGGACATCAGTCCACACCAAAATCCACACTGAGACATTTTTATGCAGGCTGGTTAGACTAAAGCAGGCTCATGTGCATCTAGGTATCCACCCTTTGTAGCCTGGTGTAAATTTTTTTGTTTTCCACATCTCCATTACCACTACAGGAGACTTCCTAGGGCCATGTAGACATATTTGGCTTGTGCAGGGGTCAGGAGGAGAGTCTGTTTGTCCTGGACCCCTGGCAGAGAAGGAGCAGATGTCCTTTGGTATGAGGATGTTGGAGGATGATGAGAAAATGTTTCTTCATGCAGATGCTATTTGGGGCATTTAATACTGTCTGTTTCCAAATGTTTGCCTTGTAGTTATCCCCATGGTGCTGCACAGCAGAACTGAGATGATCGGGAACTGGAGAGGATTTGGCTTGGGAATGGGCAATACAGCTGCATGTAACAGGATTTGCTGCAAAGGGAGGTGGCCATGGAGTGAGATCAACAGCTGCTTTGTTGTGAGGCTACTAGCAGCTGGAAGAGACGCCTTGCTTGAAGGTTAAATGGGTTATCTTTTTTATTTAAAAAACATGTATATTCT
Organism: Pterocles gutturalis; assembly: GCF_000699245.1. Lineage (NCBI taxonomy): Eukaryota > Metazoa > Chordata > Aves > Pterocliformes > Pteroclidae > Pterocles > Pterocles gutturalis. The sequence continues at coordinate 351,298 of NW_010135689.1, forward strand.
GCTTGAGGCACTTTTCTTATCATAAAACTACATATATTTTTTGTAGAGAAGGTAGAAAGCTATAATTTCCTGAAATTTAAAACTTCTGAAGAGCAGCAGATTGCAATTTTAGGGGCACCTTGTCCTTAATAGATACAAATATTGCATCTCCATTGAGAATTGCTCTTCAAATTAGAAATTCAACCCTTAATCTTTCAATCAAACAGCGCTAAATAAAAATACCATTTAACTTTTGATGCCACTCTTCCTTGAAATAGAAGATAAAAAGGAGAAACTGTGGTGCTGGAGTCTACTCCAGAAATTCCACATTATTTTGTCAAGCCTTTTAATGTTGCAGCATGAGCTTCTGAATTGCAAATAGCTGGGCTTAGAAGTAGTTAAAGAATTCCTACAACACTTCAACCAAGGACCTCAACACCCTGCACAAATGCAGCTTTAGAACAGGCTGCTGAGGTACGTAGGAAATTGGGGAACAGGAGCCAGGGTCATCCCTGGAGGAGCTGTATTATCACCTGCAGTGCAGCTGAGGCCACAGATCCCACCAAGACTGGAACATCCTAGAGCACAACTTGATAAAAGCACCAACTAAGAAACCCTTCCTGCCTTGAGGACCTTGCAGTCCGCACTGACAGCAGGACATGGGGGAATTCCAGCCGCCCGTTTGTAGGTGGGAAGGTGAGGCATGCAGCAGAACTCAGGTCATGAATCTGCACCAGGACTTGTGCTTTCCTCATGAAATCACTGCTGTGTTAATCACAAGATCTTGTTTGTTTCATCTGCTTATGGTACAGCTCTTCCGTATGAAAGCGAGGAACTTGTAGACTCCAGAAATCGGCTCCTTGGATTAAAGGAATCCACCAGCAGATGTCTACATGTCAGCTAGCTGTCTTTGTAATCAACTGTGGGATCTGGGGACTTCTAAATGGATCTCATCTTACCCTTTGCTACTAGACTGGACTCCATAGCAAAAGCTGCAAAGCAAAGTTCCCTTCGCAACTGCTGTAGGCTGATTAGAGGTCAGGTTCTCCAGGTGACACTTATTTATTTGCAAGGCCCCTTTCTTCTTGAGGCCACACATTTTGCCATTACTGGCACTGAGAGATCCTCACAGTTCTGGGCACGAACCAGGAGGCTCTCACTCCTTCCCTTAGTAGTTCTTGATCAGCCATACAAGCTTAATGTCTTCTCCACAGTGGTAGAATGAGGCCATAAATGCAGCAGATGTGCCCACCATGAAATAACTTCAATGCATGGAAATATCAGAAATATGGATGTGTAACGGCAGTTATGGTTAGAGCTCCGCAACTCCAGCTGCGGCAATAGCTCCTGCGGTTTTCCCACAGTGGAGTAAGTTAAACCAGCTCTGACTTGGGGCTACTTTATTCCACAAATCAGGGAGGAACTTGGAGAGGTGCAGAGGCAAGAGCTGCTGTTAACTTGTCTGCCTTCAGCATAGCTTGGACAGAGGAGAAAATTGACTGAATACATTTTCTCCTTTATCACGTAACACTTTGCTGGATTTTTTTGCATGGTGTTAGTTCAGTATGTAAGAAAAATGTGCTCTGAGATGCAAATGTCTCCCCACGTAAGAATTTAACTGAAAGGGGAGGGAAGCCATTAGATCAGAAACAATTCCTGCCTTTCCTCTGCCAAATTTGGGCGATAAAGGATTCTTGCAGGAGATGTCAAACCAAATTTGTATTTGACTTCATTTTGCAAACATATGGAGAATGCTCGGTGTGTGATACGAGTTGTCGGGCAATGCTGTTCCAAGAGGATTAGGAAGCGATGAGCAGCCATGCCAGGTGGCACGTTCAGAGGACGTTTGCTACCTGCTAATGTGGATTGCTGGAGGAGTCCATCCCGCGCAGGCAGGACAGCTGCTGGGAGGGCAGGCGGGACAGCTGCTGGGAGGGCAGGCGGGTTTGCAGTCCAGCACTGGGTCAGGCACAGTCACCCTGGCTCTCTGCAAACCTCACCGTGTTTCTGTGGTCTGAGTCCATGGGCCTGACCCTGAGCCCATCGTTAAGTTCCCTGGGGCAGGACTGGCCTCAGCAGGGCCATAGTGTCTGACTTCCTCCTCTAACAAGTGTATTTCTTGATTTCTCCTTTTCCATAACAAGATTTTAAAAAGTTAAGACCCTCCAGGGAAGCAGTCATTGAGTTCTTCCCACTGAAGGAACCCTTTCTTCTAGTCTGTAAGTACCCCCAGTAATAGCTGTTCCTTGTTAGCACTGAGAGAGCTGAAATTAGTGTGGTCTGGGTCCTTCTGGGGCTCGCACATCATCAAAAGCATTTCTTCTGTGCTCTAATTTTTCTTTTTCCAGTATCAGTACCAAGGAGAGATGGCATAGCCGCGGGCCGTGTAATGGGCTCTGTGGGCACCCAGACAGAGCATCTTTTGTTTGTTATTGGCAAGGAGAATCAAGTTGAGATTTGATTTCCGAAATGGAAATGTTGTTGGCTTGTCTGAAGATTTATGAAACAAAATACCCAAAAGAAAAATTAGCTCCTTCGCTCATTTCTTCCTGACTGCTCATCCAGTAAAAAATCTCCCCTCGAAGAGCTCTCTTGTCCCCAGTGGTGTCGGCAGAAGGTCCCAGTGCTGCTCACCAGAGCCCTGAGGGTGTTTGTGGGGAAGGGGATAGTCACCCTTGCGTCCCCCCTCTGCCAGCAGCTGCCAAACGAACTTCCCACAAAGAGTTTTTACAAAATCAGGAGGAATTCTTTGTCAGTGGCAATGAATTGAAGAAACAGCCCCAAAAAGAATCTTTTATCTGAACTCTCCCTCTTACTCTGCTGGTTTGGGGCAGAGAAACCAGAGCTTGGATGTTCTGGCTGGAGGCACGGAGATTTATTACATCTGCTGTGTACTGTGAGTGCAATTTTCCGGGAGTCTGCTGCGTGCTGAAAACAGCTCCATCTTGGTTTTGCTCCGAACGTATTGAGAGAAACCCACTGTGCTTTGTCATTGCACTTACTTCTGCATCTCACCATCTAAAAATAATCTAAGTTGAAAATATACGAATTTTGTTTGTGCATGGAAAAAAACATAATGGTTTCAACTGCTGTGATTTCTGGGAAACAAAGGTGACAATAACTTAGAAAGTCAGTCTGCCTGTGTTATCTATGGATTCAAGAAATGTTTAAAGCAGGGAAATTTAGAGCTATTTTTCCCATCACTTACACCTAAACAAGTGAAGTCAAAGGCAAGTATAAATCAGTGCAGAATTGTACCAAAGCAAATAGTTTAAGAAAACAGAAGAGACCTGCAATTGTCTCAAAGAGAAAATGGCTTTAGATAAAAATTCAGTAGCCAAAGTTGGTGGGAGTCATGGTGGAAAGCTTGTAGTTTTGTTTTAAGCCTCTATTCTTGTTTTTTCACCGCTGTGGCAACTCTTTAGGAAGCAATATATACTGTAGATGAAGCTTGCTGAACTGGAGAATGGAGTATTTCCCTGGTGTCCCTGAAAAACTATGGAACAAATTGGACTGGGTATGACAAGCTGCACAGTGTTATTTTAGATGCTGTAGATAACTGAATTTCTCCTTCTAGGCATTAAGTGTCAATAATTCCTGTATTAAGGGTCAGATCCTGCTGGCAGCCACAGCAGTGTGGGTGTGGAGGATCTCCAGTGGGGACTGGAGAAACTCGGGATTTATTGCTGTGCCATCCCGAGCAGGGGCTGCCTCTCAGGGCTCTTACCCAAGCAAACGTGGCAGTTTGTAGCCAAGAAAAAAATCATTTACTCTTCAAGGCCTTGCGATTTCTCAACTGTTTAATACAGATGTAATTTTTTGTACAGGTCCATCATGGTGACAGAGGCAAATGGCCAGTTTTTCCATGGTCCTGGCCCAGAACAGTCTGTTGGTTCAGTGACACTCTTGTGATTTAGTCTCGTGTGTGCTGCTTTTCTCTGCATGTGCTACAAGTTGTGCAGCTTCTCCAATACTTGTCTGTGTGCTAGAAAAAGCAGGTTATTGTGTTTGGGAAGTAGAGACCCTACTGACTTTGAGCCAGGGCTGATATTAAAGGCGTTTGGGCTCTTTTCCTGCTGCTGCCATTGATTTATGGTGTGGTCTTGAGCAAGTAATTCTGCACATCGCTCTGAGCAACCCTCTGGAGATGCTGCAAGCCAGCTCCAAAACCAGCAGCAAGACAGCTGTGCAAGGGTAACGGGGCTAATTAGCCCTGGGGTTTTGGACCTGAGCAGTGCCTTGACATGGTACCGTGCAGTGGGCAGAGCTGCTCGTGGCAGCGATCAGACACAAGCACACATTCCCTAAAACTGTTCTCACCGTGCTCTGTTGCACAGGGCAGACATCTCCTTAATCCGTTTGTAGCTCAGTCCCAGGTTATTCTGCTCATCTTCTGGTTTGTTATGAGGGGGAAGTAAAAGGGTAGTTAAGTGTCTCGCAAACGAGGGCGAGGGGGAGTTAACAGAAATGCACAGTAGGATGCACCAGAGAATAACTCCCTGCCACGCTGTTTAAACTGGGATCTCTGAAGACAAAAGGCTCAAGGACCATATTGGAGGCAAGACAGGATATAGGTGAGCAGTACTCTGAAAATGAATTAAAATAGTTCACAGAAAGCCCCTTGGCCATATTTATAATCATACCATTGGTCTGTTATAGCAGCGACAGTGTTTAAAGGCAACACATGTTTACTCGTGCTTAATAGTCACCTCCAGCAATTTACATCTGCTAATGCAAGAATGGAGAAACTTGTCTCGCAAATACTGGTGGCAAAGCCTGGCACCAACTTCTTTAGTACCTAAACACATGCAAGACTTTATGGATCGAGAACAGTGTATGCCATTTCCAAACACGGACTGCAGCAAGAGTGTAGCCAAATCTTTTCTTTATTGCACCTTGAAGTACTATTTCATTAGTGGAGGAAAGAACAAATTTGCTTTTTATTTCTTCTTTTACATTGAATTAAATCAGGTACTTTTAAATTATGGACCTGAAATTACCAACGCTTTGGACTCATGCAGTGTCCCATTAAATGTGCTAATACTGAATTATGTAATGTGTGTTATTTCGGGTGGATTAATACATCAAATCTGTCTGCATTCATTTAGTATCTCCTTAACAGTGTAAGTGTATTTGATCTGGGAGAAGATTTATACATTTTATGTGTAATGGTGAGATGGAAAAATTCTTGGATCTTTCACATACATTTGTATCTCTCAGAATTATTAAAGTCAAATAGAAGTTACTGCCACATCTCTCACCAAATAACAACTGAGTGCAAAATTAAATATTTGCTGCCAGAACCCACCACAAAAGTTAGCTCCACGTGCAGAGTTCAGATGGGACCATTTGCTCTGCTCTTCAATTTGGTTTAAGGGTGAGTTGTTCTTTGAATATTTTTTTTTTTAATCCACTGGACTGTGAGAATTTCAGTTCATAGTTAGTAAGAATACATATTCTCTAATTGTTAATTTTGTGATCATAGGTATTAGGCTAAAAATAGCTTCTAATTTAAAATTCAAAGAAGGTCTTAATAATGAATAGAGTAATGATGAGTAACACCATCTGCAAATAATCCAAAGAGCTCACCTGTAAGCAAGAGCTTACCTCCTGGATGTATACTGACTCAAGCACAAGCATGGGCACACGTGAGTCCTTTTTGACTGATCATCTGATTTTCCTCAACTACCTACAAATGTGAGTGTCTGTGTTTGTACAAGACCACAAGGAACGTGTCCCACAGGGATTAAAGCACATGCAAGCATTGGGGCAGCCCTGGGACCTGTGCATTGCATCCCATTGGGAAGCACACACTCAGTGAGGAAGGTGGAGGAGCTTGCATGTTCCCTGAGCTTAGAAAACATCAGTTTTACGTGATGGTTAGATGCTAATGACAGAAATCAGGGGAGCAGCAAAACAGGAATGAGTTTTGCAAAGGTTTGTACTTTGCGTGTCTCCATTAACTGCTGAAACTTTTAACAGCTGCCTGGAAATTGGGTGGACAACAGGGAAAAGCAGCAAGGATCATAATCTTCTGAAGGACACTATAAAGATGAAACTAAAACTCCCACTGAATTACCTTTCTCTTATATGCACACATTATAATAGAATTAGTAATTCTCATGATTCACCAAAATGACAGTTTCTTGCCCAGCATGATTTAATGGGGTGGTTGTTCTCTGCCAAGGGCTGCCACCAAAAATACAGAATTTATGAGCTAGCTCACTAACCTCTCTGTAAGCTCCCATTTTTTAAAACAAAGATCCTTGAATAATCTAGGCTGGTTCTCTCACATTTGGGAGGAGTGGTGGAGAGGTAAAAGGAGTTGCATAAACCTGGAGAAATGTTTCTGTCATGAATATCCTTCTAATAACCATTGCAGCCATCACCACGATATCGAGGCACCAGGGAGCTGTATTATTTTTCATTTCTGTCTATAAGAATTTAATCAAAAATCCACTGGAATAATTTCTTTCCTCTGAAGGACTTCCACCAGGTGCTGTTAGCCCAGCTCTATCTCCAGAAGGTCCGTTACAGTGTTATAAAAGACTGATGAGAAGAGGGAATTTTCCTGCTAAAATGAGAATAAATCATCATTTTTCATTCGGTAAGGCCTGCTCATACAAATGGGATACTGCTACAATACAAAGAAAAATTGCTCCGTGTTGCTGCTTTAGTCACCGAGTCCAAATTGCCTCTGGAAGTCGCAGGTTGGGGCACGTCCTCCAGGTGCTTTCTCGGCTGAGCCTCGGAGCTCAGTGTGCCAGACAGAGAGCAAAGTCATTTCCTTTTTGCGGCTGCAGGACTCTAATGGCTGTTAATGGAATACGCAGCGTAACGGCCAGGGCTGTAACAGCCAAACACAGCTTCCTTTTTAGCAAAGATTGAAGATGTTAGCGCAAGTGATCGTGATCTCCACTGCTGAGCAGTAAAACGGGGTAAAGGGCTGGACTG
>NW_010135690.1:0-13923 GCF_000699245.1 Pterocles gutturalis
ATGATTCTGTGATTCTATGATTCTATGAGTGTAGTACAGATGTGCTGGCAGTACATCTGTACTACTTTGTGATTTTTTTTTTTTCCCCTGGATTGCTAGAGGACTCTAAAGTAGCCAAAGGTATGGGCTACTCACTTTTTTTCTTTGGAGCACTGTGTCTGTGAACCAGAGAAATCTTATTTTGAACTTGGATATTAGTGTTGTGAATGTAGCTGCTACCTACTAATTCCCTACCTCCCTAAAGTACTGCACTTTGTCACAATGGGACATTGCGTTAATCACTACTGTATTTCACCTGGAGCCTCATTTAATAGGGTTTTGTTGAATAAATCAGAAAGCAAAACCCAGGTAACTTTCCAATCACAAACTGCCTAAATGACATGCATGCTAGCTTAGCCAATGTGCACTTTCTTTCCTTTCTTCCTTCTTTTTTTTTTTTTTTTTTTTTTTTTAAATATGGCATTTAGGTTTTTCACAGCACTTAATTTGCCTTCATCAAGAGAGATGCTAATTCTCAGAAATTGTTGCTTGTCCACGCGAATGAACAAGGAGAACCACACTGTATGCAGCTGAGGAGCCTGTGGGCTTGGCAGAAAAATGCTAGGCATCCCTTACTGAAGAAAGAAGAGCTCGTGTTGCTGCAATATTTGGTTTGCTTTCATTCCCTCGTTTATCTGAAATGTTTACTGAGCATAGCTATTATCTGTCATGGAGACTAGAACTAGTTCATTTTTGTCTCTTAACTCTCTTACAATTCTGTGCTGCTAGCTCTGTCTCAGGTATTACACCACCAGGAAAAGAAAGTGATGTTCACAGGTTCCATCAACCTGCAGGTTTTGTTAGGTTGTTTTCTCATGTCTGACTTTATGACAATACAGGCGGCATGAATTTAATTGATCACAACAGACTATAGGTTTCCTTTGTAGTATTGTCTGAAAGAAACAGCAGGTTTTGTGTACTAAATACACTTCTCTTTGTCCTGGACAGCAATTCCTTCTGTGAGAAAGGGTTAATGATAGAAAATGAGACCTGAAACTTTTCAGATGCAGAAATACTTTGGGAATTACAGGCCATGTGGGGTCAGAGTTTCTGCTGCAGCCGAGGTCTGCTGGGGCTGGGGTTGCCAGGAAGCCAATTATGAAGAATTTGTGTCTGGTTGCAGCAGCCTGGGGATTGCTCTAGCCTGAGCTCAGCTGGCTCTGCTTCCCCAGGGAGAGCATGCCCGCCCTGGATAGTGCCAACACACGTGTGCTGCCCATCGTCCTTCTCACCTAGCTGTTCAAAGCTGTGTGGAGGGAGTTTGATGAGCCAGAGGAAGAAAGAGGGACTTGGTTTGCCAGAACAAAGCAGTTTCTGGCTCTGTGTGTTTGCCACTGAGAGACAGTCTGATCTTTCATGTGTGTCCTGTCCTATATAGTCCACTGGGACTACACTTACATTGTCTTTGGGCAAATTTGGAAGTCATGACGATGACTGAAGAACATGCATTTAGGTATACACTTAAGGTCTGTGTATACTTTCTAAGGAGACCCCATCTGCCCATTGGATCTAAATGCCCATTTGCTTGACATCACATCAAACATGGCTATGTCCCTGAAGAAGTAGTTTGTGTGATATGTCATGGTTCCCAGCTGATCTTGCTTGTGTTTTTTGGCTCTAATTAAATGACTCCTTGGCAGACAAATAGTAGCATCAATATCCGTACCTGTTTGCCTTGAAATAAAGATTAGGTAGCACACCACAGTATAATATAGGAGTAAAGCAAAGCAACATACTTCTCAAAAAGAAAGAGTACTGTAAAGAAAGTAAAAGGTTGTTTGAAAACTATAAAAAATATGAATGACACATCGAAACAAACACTCTGATGTTTAGGACAAACCAAATTTCAAAACATCAGCAAAATAAGCTATAATAATCTGCAGGAGGTGTTATTAACATTTAGAACTGAGGGCTGATACTTCAGAAGTCAACTGCATAATTGCTGTACATCAAGATGTATATTTACATATCATAATTGAGGGTTTGACTGATTGTCTCAGGCACTCAACATGAGTGAACCAGTGCTACAGCAAGATTGAGGCCTCCGCTGCTCTCCAGACTGGTGGCTTTGCTTCCTGTCTGTTGTGAAATTGTAGGTTTGGCTATGGCTTAATTGCTGGCTTTAGACCTTTCCATGCCTCTTCATGAATAAAAGCACTATGCATGGCTTTCTGGAGTACCTAGACGTAAGAAAGAATGAAGGAAATCTAAGAGCGTTTGGTGGGGAGACCAGGAGCTACTGAGATGGCATGGGACGTAGTTCAAAAATTGGAGTAGGGAAAAGACAGAGTCAGTACTGAAGATGGTGGGAAGAAATGATTGATTGAATGCTGTAGAAATGAGAGAGTGGGGTAACCTTTATACTTCTGAATTTACATACTATCCTTGAATGTTCACTCAAGTTAGTTTAGCCTACTCAGTTTAGGTACACACCCTAATGACAGTTCTTTATAAATCATTAATGTTTTTTGCTGCTATGTAGGAGATATATGTTCTATACAAATACAGTGAAAATGGTGCAGCTCTGGGGAGGTGAATGCACTTGTGTAGCTGTAGCTGACCGCAAAAGTTAGACAGGTATATATATTTCCATACTGATTTAAGCCTGTTGTATCCATTAAACACATTTATGTGTGACTGAACTTCTACAAAAGCTGGAATGCTGGGTCACAAAAGGGAAATCGGATCACTTTAAGATATAGAATCATAGAAACATAGAATGGTTAGGGTTGGAAGAAACCTTAAAGATCACCTAGTTCCAATTCCCCTTCCATTACACCAGGTTGCTCAAAGCCTCATCCAACCTGGCCTTGAACACCTCCCAGGACGGGACACCCACAGCTTCCCTGGGTAACCTGTTCCAGGGCCTCACCACCCTCACAGGAAAAAATTTCTTCCTGATATCTAATCCAAATCTACCCTCTCTCAGCTTAAAGTCCTTACCCCTGATCTTATCACTACGTGCCGGTAGAGGAAGTCCCACTCCAGCTTTCTTGTAGGCCCCCTTTAAGCACTGGAAGTCTGCTGTGAGGTCTCCCTGGAGCCTTCTCTTCTCCAGGCTGAACAACCCAAACTCTCTCAGCCTGTCCTCACAGGGGAGGTGTTCCAGCCCTCTGATCATCTTCGTGGCCCTCGTCTGGACCTGCTCCAACAGGTCCATGTCTTTCCTGTGCTGAGGACTCCAGAGCTGGATGCAGTACTCCAGGTGGGGTCTCACAAGAGCAGAGTAGAGGGGGAGAATCATGTCCTTGACCTGCTGGTCACAGTTCTTTTGATGCAGCCCAGGACACAGTTGGCTTTCTGGGCTGCAAGTGCACATTGCTGGGTCATGTTCAGCTTTTTCATCAACTGACAGCCCCAAGTCCTTCTCCTCAGGGCTGTTCTCAATCCATTCTCCACCCAGCCTGCATTTGTGCTTGGGATTTCCTCAACCCACGTGCAGGACCTTGCACTTGGCCTTGTTGAATTTCATGAGGTTTGCACAGGAGCACCTCTCAAGCCTGTCAGCATCCCCCTGGGTGGCATCCCTTTCCTCCAGTGTGTCCACCGCACCACACAGCTTGGTGTTGTTGGTAAACTTGCTGAGGGTGCACTCAATCCCACTGTCCATGTCGCCAACAAAGATGTTAAACAACACTGGTCCCAATATCAACCTCTGAGGAACACCACTCATCACTGGTTTCCATGTGAGCATTGAGCCATTGACTGCAGATCTTTGAGTGTGACCATCCAGCCAGTTCCCTACCCACTGAGTGATCCATCCATCAAATCCATGTGTCTCCAATTTAGAGACAAGGATGTCATGTGGGACAGTGTCAAATGCTTTGCACAAGTCCAGGTAGATGATGTTATTTGCTCTTCCCTTATCCACCAATGCCGTAATGTTGTTGTAGAGGGCCACTGAGTTTGTCAGGCACGATCTGCCCTTTGTGAAATCATGCTGCTGTCACCAATCATGACCTTATTTTCCGTGTGTCTTAGCGTAGTTTCCAGGAGGATCTGCTTCATGATTTTGCTGGGCACAAAGGTGAGACTGAGTGGTCTGTAGTTCCCCAGGTCTTCCTTTCTTCCCTTTTTAACAACAGGGGTTATGTTTCCCCTTTCTCAGTCAGCAAGAACTTCACCAGAGTGACACGACTTCTCAGATATGAGGGGTGGTGGCTTGTTAACCTCATCCACTGGTTCCTTCAGGACCCACTGATGTGTCTCATCAGGCCCTATGGAATTGTGCACTTTCAGGTGCCTTACATGGTCTCAAATCTGCTCGTCTCCTACAGTGCATCGTTCTTCACTCTCCCAGTCCCTGCCTTTGCTTTCTGTGACTTGGGCGGTGTGGCTTGGGCAGTTGCCAGTGAAGACTAAGGCAAAAAAGTAATTGAGTACCTCAGCCTTCTCCATATTGTGGGTAACCAGGTTTCCCATTTCCCTTTGGAGAGGGCCCACATTTTCCCTGGTCTTCCTCTTATCACCGACGTAGTTATAGAATCTTTTCTTGTTGACCTTGACATCTCTGGCCAGCTTTAATTCTATCAGGCCTTTAGCTTTCCTAACCTGATCCCTGTCTGCTCAGACAATTTCTCTGTATTCTTCTGAGGCTACCTGTTCTTGCTTCCACCCTCTGTAAGCTTCCTTTCTGTAGTTGAGTTTGTTTACCTATGCAGGCCTCCTGGTGTTTTTGCCTGACTTCCTCATTGTTGGGATGCATCATTCCTGAGCTTGGGGGAGGTGATCCTTGAGTATTAACCAGCTTTATTCAGCCCCTCTTCCCTCCAGGGCTTTATTCTTATTCTGTACCAAGCAGATCCCTGAAGTCAGTTCTCCTGATGTCCAGGGTAGTGAGTTTGCTGTGCACCCTCGTTACCGCCCTGAGAATCTCGAACTCCACCATTTCATGCTCACTGTATCCCAGGCTGCCCTTGAGCTTCACATTCCCCAGCAGCCCTTCCTTGTTGGTGAGAACAGGGTCCAGCATAGCACCTCTCCTCCTGTCTCCTCCGTCACTTGGAGAAGGAAGTTATCATCAGCATATTCCAGGAACCTCCTGGCTTGCTTATGCCCTGATGTGTTGTCACTCCAACAGATACCAGGGTGGTTGAAGTCCCCCATGAGGACCAGGGCTTGTGAATGTGAGGCTGTTCCTATCTGCATATACAGGCCTTCATCTTCTTGGTCTTCCTGGTCAGGTGGCCTCCACTATAATGTCACTTGTCCCTGTCCTCCCTTTAATCCTGACCCATAAGCTCTTGGTTGGCTCCACATCCATCCCCAGGAGGAGCTCCCTGCAGTCCAGCTGGTCACTGACATAGAGGGCGACACCCCTTCCCCACCTCCCATGCCTGTCCTTCCTATCAGTTTGATAATACATGTGTTGCTTTGTTTCCTTCGTTTAAGCAGAGCTAATAGGCATACAAAATTATTTGACAGCATGTATGAGATGTTGAATTGCTGCAGCACTTGAATCAACTCTCTTAGATGGGACACTGTCTCCTCTATAAATGCCAGTCTGCTTAGGGAGAAATTTGCAGTTGTGTAGACACAGAGCATCAAGTTCATGGATTTCTTAAGCCTTGTCATCTAATCCCTGTTTTGAGGCTGTGTCACAGAGCCCTTGAGCAAACCCTCTGTTAAAGTCTCTGTTTCACCTTTCCTTTATTAGTTTTGCTCTAATGTTTAGCTTATCCATCAGCTTCCTGGGATAAACTAGTCTGAAAGTTCAGGAAAGTGCCTGTTTATTCTGGGTGATTTGTCTTTCAGGTGCCAGCTTTGGCCGAACTATCCACAATAATAACTCTTAGAAATCCTTAGCATTCTCCAGTGCTGGCAATGCAGATACTTCAGAGAAAACATGTTCAGTTTTCTTCTAGCTTTAGTCCAAAAGAGCACTCAGAGCTTGGCTTTGCTCAGCTCTGCTGCAGGAGAGCATGATCTTTTCTCCTTTTTGGTTGCTCGTGGGCCAGGATTAAATCAAGCTGGTAGAAAAGAATATATTTTTGTCTCCTCTTCCTTATTCAACACATGTCTTTATCTATACACCTATCTTTCTATCTGATACATAAAATCAAGCTACGTCTCACTTCTCTTTGCCAAAAAAGAAGGGGAGCACAATTTCCAATGGACTAAATGGAGTTCATAGATAATCTGCCACATTCACTGAACTTGGCCTCCCCTCTCCCACAGACCCTCTGCCTGGTGTAACAACGTGATTTTAAGTGGAAATAAGTCAGGTCTCTTTCTGCCAGTGGTGCCAGTACGTATCTCTGCTGTTGATCCCACCTCACAGTTTGCAGCAGGAGTCAGTTTAGACTAGCCGTTTACTCAGGATGCTTTACCTCCTGAGACGATTCCCATCCTTGGGGAAGTCTTCAGTCATCTTTACTTAATGTGCTGCCAGCTGTGAAGTGGTTGACAGCGGTGGCCTGTTAAGGTGATCAGCCCTTAAGGAAAAAAATCAGCCCCCAGTCTGCAGCTCTTGTTGTGAGCAATGTCAGAGAAGATTTCTCTCCCTCTTTCTGTCATCATGGCTTGCTGCAGTGGGTTGTAGTTTTTCAATAAAAACTGCATCTCCACATATTATCTGCTTGCTGTGCTGTGTAGTGTGCTGTTCTTCCACAGTACCATATTCCTCTGAGTGATTCAGGCTGCTTTTAAGCAAATTACTGAGTCCTACCGTGGTCTTTCGGTTTAGGAAGTGAGAGAAATAAACTGACACTTTAGCTGTCTGCTCAAGACAAAAAAAAAAAAAAAGAAAAAAGACTTTCTGGGTTTGTAGCATGTAGGTTTAAGGTCTGCCCATCCTACAATGTATTGTGCAAATCTATACATTTGCATTGAGACTAGAGCCTGTCCCCTGGATAAATATGAGCCCCTGCTATGTTTGTTCTGGAGTCCCCAGGAGACTGTGGATTTAGGGGAGTCAAAACCCTTTGCACTCACCTTCCACAGAAGCTCTAAACCAGCACTATGATACCCTCTTGCTTCTTTACAGTGCTTTGACAACACAAAACAGTTACACAGCTAAAAAATCCAGCCCCTTCACAAAAGGGACCTGGAGGTTGGCAAGTGACTATGACACCAATGGAAACAGCCCACAGTGCAGCTGCCTGAAAGTCAGCAGGAAAAAATAGTCTTCAACTACTTTCAGCTTTCCCTTCAGCTATGCCAAGAAGCTGAGACTTCACAGCTGAACTCTGAGTCAAGTGAACACAAAGTGAAGTTTGAAATTGACTCTAGTGCCTTCACATTTTTTTCCCAAAAACTGATAGAAAATTTGTTTATAGTCCCCAGGGAATGGAAGAAATTAGGACTTAAAATATAACCATCTTCTAAGTGTTTGAAAACATAGGAAAAATGAAGAGCTGTCTATATGCAAATAGTTTCTGTATGTAGCTTCTGTTCTTCACTCCGTATTTGATTTCACAGGGGTCTTCTTATTTAAACAAGTCCTTAATGAAAATCTGCATTGCCAGTGCAAGGGCTTATGCATTTAAGTGAATTGACCATGGTATGTGAGTGGTTTACAAACATCCATAAGCTGTGCCTCTTGAGTATCTTTCCTCTGCAGGATAATAAGTTTGTTCCTACAACCACAGGGAATGGTTTTAACTACACCTGGGGTCCCAGAAGAGGGGAGGAGATTTTATGTGAGGCTTCTTAAGATCATAATAGTCTGTGGGATTTGTCTTGCCCAACGGTAAGGTAGATGTCTCATGTAAGGCAATTATCTGAGTTTCTTCCATGAGAGAGAAACTGGCATTTCCAGGGGGGTTTCCTCCCATCTTTAAATGAAAAACAGATTAAATGCATCTCACTCTGAAGGTATTTCTACCTGTCTAATGACCAGAGAAGGAATCTAGACCATTTTAGGCACAGCTAGATGAGATACTATAGGATGGATGGATAGGACAGCTTATCTTCTGAGACATGCTCAGCTGTCATTTGTGCAGGTATATTTCCTAGTCCTGAAATTAGAGGTGATACTAGAGCTATTTGTTATTGGCCTAAGAACTCTGATCCCTTTTGTCACACCAGACATGCAAAGGAGCACCCCAGAGCAAGATCTGAGCTGGCCCAGGGCTGTGAGCGCTGGGGTATTCTGGGAGTTCTGTCAGACACAAGCTCGAAGGGCTTGGTTTTAATTTCAAATAAATTGGGGCTTTCCCTCTGTGTGGGTTGAGGGTAGAAGACGCACTGAGTTTTAGGACAATGCTGATCGTAACACCTCCTTGCTCAGCCGCTGTTTAAAATCCTGTTTTAAAATGTTGACGGACAAGGTTTTCTGCTGTTTTTCCCCCCACCCCATCCCGTCCTTGTATTTATAGTCAGCTAAATTACTTATTTTTTCATTTTCTTTCCTGACATCTATAAATTTCTGTGCCAAGTTTCCCATGTGTGGCCTTATCTTTAGTTTTCCAGAAATAGTAACAGTTTTCCAGGGTAATGGGAGACAGTGGGCCCAGCCTTTCTGGAAAACAGGGTCACATCTGTACAGAAAACCAGATGTGTTAGAAAAACCTCAGTTTCATTTCTCATAGCAGCAATTGCAGGAGTTTTTGTCTGGGGCTTGTGGAAGGGCAGAACATTCCTAGCTTGACTTTGGAGTTTCCTTTTACTTGAGTGTTTTTTGGATTTGTTGGCTTAGGTTTTCTCCTACAGAGAACAAGAGAAGAAAAAAAACACTCTCCACTGGGAAAACAGGCAAATTTGAAATGGGGCCAATGAAAGAGAACAACCATGGAAGTCTCCAATACAATTTAAATGTGCTAATTTTCAGATGATTATGCATATTTCTTTAAATAGTTCTGCAAAGTTCCTCTACCCAAAACAACAATTTTCTCTTTCTTGGAACTTGCCAGAAATAAAAAATAAGAAAACAATTATAATCCTGAGCTTCCTTAAGCTGTTCAAATACAGATCTGTTGTCTAGGGAATCACCTCATTTCCTCCTCAAGTCTTTGACAATACATGCAAGCCTTCTTGTCCAATGTGAGGATTTAGTTCATGAGTTATTTCAGAGCTATCTGGGTTAGATTCTGATAATATATACGATGCTAACAGAAAGTCACTTGAAGGAAATGAGAGTTCAATAATA
Source organism: Pterocles gutturalis (assembly GCF_000699245.1). Lineage (NCBI taxonomy): Eukaryota > Metazoa > Chordata > Aves > Pterocliformes > Pteroclidae > Pterocles > Pterocles gutturalis. The sequence continues at coordinate 9,128 of NW_010135690.1, forward strand.
ACATAACCCCATTTACCTTTCCCCCTTTCTAAGCACAGAAGGGACTGGCAGGAGAAAACCTTTTGGCAGAGTCTGCAAGCTTGACCCAACACAGCCAAGAAGCCGGGTGGTCTTTCGACAAGTCACATCCTTCATCTCCCACCATTCTGGTCCCACTTTGCTGTTCAGACAGGGTCAGGTCTTGGACTCTGCTACACTGGAAAAGGCTGCTAAACACCAGGGAGAGTATGAAATCCCATGTGTTTCACAGACAGCTCCCCTCCAAGCACATTCATCTGACTTTATTTTTTGCCAAAATTCAAACATGACTGTAGCCTTTTGTTTCATGTTGCATGGTTTTCATTTTAACATCTGAACTAAGAGTGACGTGCTCATAAGAATCTGGCTAATCATCCCTGATCTTCTGATCAATGATCCGTCTATAGCATGTTGTGCAGGGTAACTTATATCCCAGGACTTGTCCATACTCATGTACAAGTTGGTTGAATACATCTCAGTAGACCACAAAAAGATTGCTGAACGTGAGGGCAGAAGGCTTTTGATTGCCTTTCCTCTTTTTGCTTTATTGTATAGTGCTTGGTTGATGAGGCTGGTTGCCCTTAAAATGAATTCTCTAGATGCATTTTACTTGATCATGAGAACAGCTTGTAAATCAGCAATCTGAGCACGAATTCCACTATAGCATTTCTTCTATTGTTGGACTTGGAGAGTTGCTGTCATCTCCAGCAATCTGTTCCATTTCATGGTACACAGTAACGCCCAATTGTAGGGATTATCTCCCCGAGGGTTTAGAGACTCTAGGTTTTCTTGAAGACAGTGTGTGAATGTGCACAAGCGCGCACACACAGACAAAGCACAGCAATCCAAATATTCATCTGGTTAACACTGAGCCTGTTTCTTCATTGGGTGCTGGAGAGAGACGTACTGCACCCTGGCACTGGGCAGGGGTGCTGGGATAAGTATACTTAAGCTTCAGTTAGCAGAACAGCTGGAGGTAAAGGATTTGTTTCTCTGAAAGGGGACTTTGAGAGATAGAAGACATATGTAGAAGAAAACAGTTAGTCCCATCAAAGCCAATACTGGAAACCCATTCAACTCTTGTTGACTGTCTCCAAGATTTGCAGAGTCTACATGTGATAAGTTTTGGTAGCGAGGGATGTTGCAGGGGTGGCCTCTGTGAGAAGATGTTATGGGCTGTCCCATGCCAGACACAGCTGGTTCCAGGTGGCTCCAAAATGGCCCCACCACTGGCCAAAACTGAGCCCGTCAGCCAAGCTGGTGGTGCCTCTGTGGAACATATTTAAGAAAGGGTAAACAACCACTGTGTGGCAGTTGTGAGAGAGAAGATTGATGAAAAAACAAAGGTGTGGGAAGCAATCCTGCACCACCAAGCGCAGAGAAGTAGGAGGGGGAGTGGGAGAACAGCTGGGTGGGCAGCTCTGACTGGACAAGATCAACCACCACAACAGGTGATTGTTCTGCCTGTGAAATACCTTTCCAATGTTCTTATGTAACTGATGAGTTTGGACTCATCTTCTCTTCCATTTGTTATGATTTCCCCTCTTCCATCCCCAGAAGCTGTGCAGACCCTGTAACAGTCCTCTTGCCAAATCTGTTTCAGTCTGCCAAACAATGAAAAAACTTAATCCACTACAGCTGCCCTTCTCAGACTCTGTATATGGTTCCTATCCTCTGGATTTGTGCGTGATCTAGGGATCAAATCTGATTTTTAACATATCAAATCCTTTGTGTTCATAACAAAGTCATGTGTGTGAGACAAAAGAATTCCCTTCTGTAAACTGCTTTTGATTTTTCTTTCATTCCATACTTAATTGCTGTCAATCCTTTTTTGAAAATAATGTAGAAATAATCTCAATGTCCCAGGATCCAACTTCAAAGATAACCTTTCAAATTTATTTTTTTTATTTTCCTTTATTATTTGCTGAGATGATATATTAAGGCAGGAACCTGAGCTGCGTAAAGTCTCTGCATGACAGTGAAAAAGCAATGGTGAACGCTGCGTTGTTCCTACCACATATCTGGATGGACAGTTCTGTTTCCTGATTGGCAATCTGTGGCTCAGCATTGCTCACAGTTTAGCTAAGGATCACCTCTTAGAGCAGCTATGATTTTAAATCAAATGTGAATGTGGAGGAAAAGAGCAGGCTTGTCTGCAGGATTCATAGATCTGTTCCGAGTAATATTAAACTCATTGCAGGGGAGGGATGGAGTTTCTCAAAGGAGTGATGAGAAAAGAAATCAGGAGAGAGATTTTGGGAACTGAGTAACAAATGAGAAATAGAATGATGTGAGCGGTGAAGGCTTGCAATAATCTGCCTGAGCTAGCTTTCTTTACACCTCCCAGAGTAAATCTGAAGGAAAACCTGCTTGCTTTCTAATATGATCATTCCTGAAAATGGCCACATGCAGGCACAGCAATAAGGTGAAAAGGTGGAAGAAACACTAATCGCCCCCAGTGCAGTGCACAGTCCCACTTCTGTGAGGTCTATTTTGGAGGCAGATTGTGAAGTGATGCAGCCTGGACAGAAGCCAGCACGAACCTTCTGATTCATACTGGGTTCAGATATGCTCTGGGAGTTTCTGCCACTCCCTTGCCAGCAGGGTTTTGTTGCAGTTGTAAACACCTTGAACTGGCTTTGAATCCAGAGCTCATGATCCTTTGCTCTCTTCAACCTCTAAAACTTCTGCCCAGGAAAATTATATGAGTGCATCTTCTCTTCCTCTGCTCCTTCCTTCTGGGCTGTACAGTCCTGCTCTCTCCTCCATCCCTGCTCCCTTATTCCCTTAACAAACTGCCAAGGAAAAGCCATGTACTCCCAGTTCTGCTTCTAAAGTGCCTGAATTCTGTGACTGTAGGTGATTGCTCTAGGGCAGGACAAGCCCAGAGTACTCTGGGAGGATATCCATAGTTTCTGTTATACATCTGATTAAAACAATTCAGCATCTTGGCAGCAAAGCAGCAAACCAAGAGTGCAAGGGAAGCAGCTGATCATAAAAGCACAGTTCTCTCTCGTGTCAGGACTGAGCTTCATCTCTGAGCAGTGGCAAAGACCAGCTTTCTGTAGATTTAGACAGACTACTGCATCAAAAATGCTTATGGGCCTCATCATCTCTCATTTGGTACTGTTCATCCTCTGCCACATGGGCCAGACTGTCAGACTCCTAGTGATGCGTTGGGGTCACCACGGGCCGTTCAGCCCATCTGATGGGGCCTCCTCAGGGCAGACTGGAGGTGGCTGCAGAAACCTTGTGTGACAAACAGCACTTCCCACTGGCTGGACCTCTCTCAGCTTCCTCTCTTCTAGGAAGAGTCCAAAAACATGATGGGTGAATTGTGAATTATGTAACTTGTGGTAAAATTCCTGATGGATGACAGGTGTACGTTGATACAAAATGTGGCCCCTGTGATAGAAATCAGAAACAGAGCTGTGAAGAAATGGAAACAAAGGATGAAGCACTGAAGAGTTATCAGTGACAGAAAACTTGTCGTCAGAATGAAAATGTTAATGAAGTGGTAACTTACAATAACCTCCCTGAATCATCGTTGGGCTCTGAAGGTGGCTGGAGCTCAAGTGGAAGTGCAATACCTCGGCAGGACTGAGCTGGAGGAAAATTCCACAGGGTATCTGTGTCCTAGTCTCAGTCCTGCTGTTTACTTGCTGTGTGGTCTTGGATAAATTGTTTCTCTCTGTACCTTCTTCATGTATAAAACACCGAGGATTAAATTTACGTCCTTTGTAAAGCTCAGTGAGATTTTACGATTATCAAATGCCATGTATGGTTCTTGAGACTTACAGTGTTGTCTCTATTTCAATGTGGGATTTGTGTCTGGGCAGGAATTTGAGTGAGAAAATATTAATCTCTGTTTTATTTTTCTTCTTTTCTTCTTTTTTTTTTTCTTCCTTTGTGTATATGTATTTAGCTCTAATTTCAGAATGCGGAAGCAAACAGAGGGAAGAAATTCAGAGCAGAACCCCTGTGGAATCAAGACATTACAGACAGCCCTGAAGTTACTTGCTTGTTGTCTATAGCTTCAGTAGAGTTGACAAAATCAGAGGACTGGTCACAACATGTAAGGGTGACACATGGCAAAGCTGAGTGTGACTTCTTGTGGTACAACTGTTCCCCACATGTCTTGCACCAGGAAAGGTGACTGCTTCTCCTAATGACGACACATCTTGAAATGAAACAATTTGCTAAAGCATTATCCTTAGAAATGGCCTCTAGACTCAGAGGTATGGAGCTCCGGCATGTTGAAGAAATCAAGGGTGATCCTAGGAACTAACAGGAAGACAGCCATGGACTTAACCGAATCCAAAAGTTCCCACATAATGTTTTACAACTTTGGCAACATCTTGTGCCGCTAGGGACAGGACATAAAAATCCTACCAATGCTTTCCCACACAGAGGTTTATTATTTCATCTAGGCTGTAATTAAAAGAAGAGGGGAAAAAAGGGAAAGCACAAAGCCTGTTGCATTGAAAAGGGAAGACAAGGCAGGAGAGTTATGAAGTGCTCTTACTTCTTATTTGATCAGAACTTGTTTTTCTTCCCTAGCTACAGTCATGATTTTGTTGCAAAAGTACCACCTCAGTTTTGCAGCTTGCTTGGGCATAGCAGGTCACACAAATCATCCCACAGCAGGCTGCATACAGACCTTGCTTGTATGGGGAAGTATTCCAGGGGAAATGCCAATGTTGTGCTAAGAGTTTCAGGCTCCCTGTGTTCTATTTTGCCTTTTCTGATTTATCTGTTTCTTGTTCCACCTGCAGTGC
>NW_010135690.1:13933-16552 GCF_000699245.1 Pterocles gutturalis
CGGCAGGTGCTGGCAAATGTCTAGAAGAAACCAAAAAGGTTCAAAGCCTCTGAGCACACATATTTTGTGACTAGTGTAATGCTAAGTTCATAGTAATTTTTCTTTATCTTTGTGTAAAAATGATAAATTACTTTTGGGAATAATATGTATTTTTTAAGCATTTCACTCTGTACACCAGTTTCAGACAGATGGTGACATTTTCCTTCATTATACTTCTAATTTTTGTAAGGAATTGACTACCCAAGTAAAAAAGTCAAACCAATTACAGTGGGCTTGGGGGACAATTTTTTCTCACAAAAGAACACACCTGAAGTCTCAAGACATATTGTTTATGTAGAAGAAACATGTATATGAATGAAGAAGTGCTTATGCTTTTAACTGTATCAAATCACCATTACCATCACAATAGAGATCCCCACAGAAGAAACTGGTTTTTTGAAGCAAATGTTCTTTGAACAATGATGTTAGAGATATACTAGCACAGAGTAGATTTACCAGGATTTCAACCTCAGATATTCCCTCAAGGTTGTAAACTCAGTGGATGTATTTTTCTCTTTATACCTAATCAACCAGATCTCTGCTGGAGGCAGTAAAAGTGATGAAAAATTTTAGCCCTAAGCTGTCAGAATAATATTCCCCCTTCCCAGGGATGTGAACCTGTGGGAAGGAATAGTAACATGTTCCATACCTTTTGTGGCCTTGAGATTGCAGTTGGAAAATGACTTGTTGCTGTGTGAGCTTTGCCCTCTTTACACTTGTGTGAGAAGTGCCAGTCACAGTCATGTGAGGGTCACACTTCAGGCCCAAGATGTGCTGGACGTCCCATGTGCTGGTAGAAGCCACAGTGTGAAGGTGTACCAAAAGATGCCTGAGGGAACAGGATCTGCCAGAGGCACATGAGAAACTTAAACCTGGGCCCCGCGTCTTCCAGCCTGATGTTTCAGTAACTCACCTGCAGTGCTTCATTAGGCTGTCACCTGGCATCTGAGTTTTGAATAGCATTTGCTCCTTAACACAGTATTTTTGTTGTTACTCTCATTACTATATGCAAGAACAAGGAGGCTGGGGGTACCAGGGTGTCCTGGTTTCAGCTGAGACAGAGTTAACTTTCTTCATGGAGTCTAGTGCGAAGCTATGTTTTGGATTTGTGCTGAGAAGAAGGCTGATAGCATACTGATGTTTATAGCTGCTACCAGGACAGTCAAGGACTTTTCAGCTCCTCTGCTGTGCCAGTGTCTGCAGGTGCAGGAGAAGCTGGGAGGGAGCACAGCCCCAACTACTAGCCTAGGATTTGACCTTTGGTTTAGGTTTGTGACCCAAATTGGCCAGTAGTCGATTCCATATCATGCACGTCATGCCCAGTATATAGAAGAAGATCTGTCTGGAAGTTCTCTCTCTTGTGCTGGGTTGTCTCCCTCTGGGCTGCCCCTCTCTCAGGATTGTCTTGGTCTCTCTGACACTTGGGCTCTTATCTCTGTTCCAGGATTGGGGTTTCAGGAGTCTCTCTGCTCCGGGATCCTTAGTCAGGAACGGGCTGAGCCTTGGTCATCAGGTGGTGAGCAGTATCACTCTGTGTCATTCATTTGTATATTTGTATATGTTACTATTATTATCATAATTAATATAATTTTCAATATTATTGTAGTTTAGTTATTATATTGTTCTTATCTCAACCCACGAGTGTCTTTTCCCTTTATCCCTTCAATTCTCCCCCCATCCCCAGGAGGGGTGAGGGAGGAGGGTGAGCTAGCAGTTGTTGTGATGCTTGACTACCAGACAGGATCAAAACTATGACCCAGGGTTCTTGCATAGTACACAATCCTTAAATCACTGGAAATACCAAATAACGTTTATCCAGTACTACAGTTCAATATTTTATAACCTGTGCCCACCCAAGACCACAGTGTTGTATATTTGCGTCTGTATTGCTTCCTTGCTCTTCTAGTCACACAATAGTGATGAGGAAAGTTACAGCTTAAACTCTTGTTTGATTAACATTACTATGGCACTTGCACTATTCCTTGTTTGCAGTTAATTAGGGGCAGTTAGTCTTTCTGAGTCTAATTTACTCAAATACTGTAAAAATAATGTGAACTTCAGTGAGTATTACATATCAACTTTTTATCACCATATCCACCTTAGTGGTATCTCCCATTGGAAACCAACATAATCTAATCTCTGATACATTTTCCCAATTACAGGAGCTGCAGTGATTTCAGAAGAGTGCTGCAGAAACAGATGAATTCCCTAGGCACAAATCTGTCTGTCTTTTGCCAGCTATTGGGCTGATGCCTGGTGTTTCTTTTGGTGCATTTGACTCAGAAAATTTCCGAAATTTTGTTCTCCCACTTAGGAAGTGTCTTAGGAAATAATTCAGGAGCGGCACCAAAATACGTTGAATAGGATATGCATATATATGCGTATATATATATATAAAAATCATTTTAATATCAGAACCCCTTGACTCTGATGAGGACTGTTGTTGAAGAGTAGTTCTGTGTAGCAACACTGGGGCTTTGTTTCTATCTGTGTTATCCTACTTTGACAGGTAATTTTAATAAGTCTGTTTCAATTTTATTTAGACCAGCTTCTCTTCTGTTAATCTAGGTGTGCTTCTCT